>NW_027140989.1:6152972-6460620 GCF_036365525.1 Heterodontus francisci | reverse complement strand
AAAGGGAATGGGTGACCCCCACATCCAGAGTAGAAGAACTATGCTGATAGTGCAGGTGTCCCCTTGGTCCATCTCCATATCTAACAGATGTTCCACTTTCGATACTATTGAGGAGATAGCTTCTCAGGGGAACGCGGCAAGAGACATGTCAGTGGCACCACGGGTGGCTCAGCTGCACAGCAGCGTAGGAAAAAGAGTGGGGGAACTATTGTGATAGGGGATTCTATCGTAAGGGGTACAGACAGGCGTTTATGTGTCCGCATAAGTGACTCCAGGATGATATGTTGCTTGCCTGGTGCTGGGGCCAAGTATCTCACGGAACGGTTGCAAGACATTCTGAAGGGCGAGGGTCAACATTCAGAGGTTGTGGTACACATTGGTACCAGTGACATAAGTAGAAAGAGGGATGAGGTGATGCAACAATTATTTAGGGTGCGAGGTAGCAAATTAAAAAGCAGGACCACAAACGTACTAATCTCTGGATTACTCCCAGTGCCACGTGCTAGTGAGTATCGGAATAAGAGGGTAGAGCAAATGAATGCATGGCAGGAGGGAGGGCGTTAGTTTCCTGGATCGCTGGGTCTGTTCATGGCAAAGGTGGGACCTGTACAAGGTGGACAGGTTGCACCTGAACCGCAGTGGGACCAACATCCTTGCTGGGCGGTTTGCTAGTGCTGTTTGGGGGTGGGGGGTGGTTAAGATAATTTGGCAGGTGGATAGGATACAGAGTGGAGGTACAGTAGGGGTGATGTACAGTCAAATATAGAAGAGAAACTGAGTGAGACTGGAATGCTCAGCAAATATAAACCAGGACCATTGGACATGAATCAATGAGTCGTTCCAAGGCTGGCGGGAGGGTTTAGTGGAGACCAGAGAAAACTCCGACCTTATCATCTCCTTTCAAACAGAAAACCAACATTGCATTGTCAGCGATATTAATAAAACCCTTAGGAAGACAGAAGGAGGCCATTCAGCCCTCCGAGCATGTCCCACCCATTCTCTCAGGCCATGGCTGATTTGCTCCTTATCCACATCAACTGTCTAGGCTCCATAAATATTAATACCATTTCCTTCCAAATCTCTCCCAATAATCAGGAATTAATGCCACTGCCTGTTAACACTCGGGAATTCCTTTTCTCAACATCTCTGCCTCTCTACCTCTCATACCTGCTTAAAGACATTCCTTAAAAAAAACCTGATTGACCAAGCTTTTGGTCATCAGCCTTAATCTCTCCTTATGTGTGTTTGGTGTCAGATTTTAATTTATAATGCACCCTGCATAGTATCTTTGGGACATTTAATACTCGCCTTCTCCGTCACCCGATTTCTCTGTCTTTCTCTCTCTCTCTTCGCCTCGAAGACAAGTATATCCTTCCTGAACACCAACATTTAACAGTTTCTCACCATTTGAAAAATGTTCTACGTTTCTGTTCTTCCTGCCGAAGTGAAGAACCTCACATTTCTCCACCTGATATTCCAGCTGCCAATTTCTTGCTCACTCGCTTAACCTGTCTATCTTCCTTTGCAGTCTCTTTGTGCCCTCCTCACAGCTTACTGTCCCACATAACTTTGCATCAGCAGCCCATACAAACCTAACATAGGCAGTGTTTGAGAGAGGCACTTTTATTCTGACAAGTATTATGATACAACTGCTTGATATTTTGTGCAGGATATTTATGTATATTCATCGGAGTTGTTAAGATGAAATATCTTTAATAAGAGGTTATAGGAACATAGGAAGATAGGAACAAGAGTAGGCCATTCAGCCCCTCTTGCCTGTCTCACCATTCAGTGAGATCATGGCTGATCTGCAGCCTAACTCCATATACCTGCCTTTGGCCCATATCCCTTATTATCTTTGCTTAACAAAAATCTATCTCAGATTTAAAGCTGACAACTGTTCTAGCTTCAACTGCTGTTTGTGGGAGAGAGTTCCAAACCTGTACCACTCTTTGCGTGAAGAAGTGCTTCCTAACATCTCTCCTGAATGGTCTGGTCATAATTTTTAGACTATGCCCCCTAGTTTTAAAATCTTCCAACCGTGGAATTAGTTTATTTTTATCTAGCCTGTCTTTTCCTGTGAATATCTTGAATACTTCGATCAGATTACCCCTTAGTCTTCTACATTCGAGCGAGAACAGGCCTAATTTGTGTAATCTCTCCTCGTAACTTAACCCCTGTAGTCCAGGTATCATTCTTGTAAACCTACGTTGCAGTCCCTCCAAGGCCAATATATCCTTCCTAAGGTGTGGTGCCCAGAACTGCTCACAGTATTCCAAGTGGGGTCTAACCACGGTTTTGTACAGCTGCAGCATAACCTCCGTGTGTTTAAAGTCCAATCCTCTAGATATCAAGGCTAGCATTCCATTAGCCTTTTTGATCATTTTCTGCACTTGCTTATGGCATTTTACAGATCTATGCACCTGAACCTCCAAGTCGTTTTGGACATCCACTGTACTTAACCTCTTCCCATTTAGAAAGTACCCTGCTCTGTACCTTTTTGGTCAAAAATGGATAACCTCACACTTGCTCACATTGAACCTCACATTGAAATCCAACTGACGCAGGTTTGTCTATTCACCTAGTCTGTCTAGATCTCCCTGTAGCTTTATGCTATCATTTAGACTGTTTACAATGCCGCCTAACTTTGCATCATCAGCAAATTTGGATATATGACTTACTATGTCATCATCCAAGTCGTTAATGAATAATGTGAATAATTGAGGCCCCAAATCAGATCCCTGCTGGACACCACTTGTCACATCCTGCCAATCGGAGTACTTACCCATTATCCCCACTCTCTGTCACCTACCACTCAACCAGCTTCCTAACCATGTCAATAATTTGCCCTCAACTCCCTGGGCTTCTACCTTAGTTAACAGTCTCTTATGTGGGACTTTATCAAATGGCTTCTGGAAGTCCATATAAATAACATCCAACGACATTCACCTGTCCAGTACCTTAGTCACCTCTTTAAAAAAAAATTCAATGAGATTTGTCAGGCATGACCTCCCGTCATGAATCCATGTTGGATTTCCCTAATTAACTGACATTTTTCCAGGTGTTCAGTCACCGTATCCTTGATGAGAGACTCCAGCAATTTGCCCACCACAGATGTCAGGCTAACTCGTCTGTAATTTCCTTTGTTCCCCCTTTCACCCTTCTTCAAAAATGAAGTGGCATGTGGAACTTTGCAGCCCAGAGGGACCACTCCTGAATCTAGGGTACTCTGAAAGACTATAGTTAGGGCATCTACAATGTGCTCCCCTACTTTCTTTAACACCCTCGGATGAAAACGGTCAGGTTCTGGGGATTTCTCACTGTTTAATTGTATTAATTTATTTGTTACTGATGTTTTACTTAACGTGAATTGTATTAAGTCCCTGTCCCCTATCGGCTATTAATTTTTCGGGTCTGCAGGTAGGTTATCCTCCATTTCAACTTTAAATACTGAGGCAAAGTAGTTGTTCAACATGTCTGCCATTTCCCCATTATCAATGACAATATCTACAGTTTCAGCTTTTAGTGGGCCTACATTGCTCTTGACCACCCGCTTTCTCCTTATGTAACTAAAAAAATTCTTCTTATTGATTTTGATGTCCCTTGCAAGTTTCATTTCATAATCTCTTTTAGTAACTCTTATAAGGTGATGTTGCGACCCTTTCCTGGTCTTTGTATCTATCCCATTCGGCCGGATCTGTGCTGTGTTTTGCATTTTTGTAAGCCCTTGCTTTTACTTTTATACTGTCCCTAATCTCTTTGGTTGTTCATGGTTATTTTTTCTGTGAAGTGGAGCTTTTTCCTCTCAGGGGTATATATTCGCTCTGTATTGTGTTAAACGTTTCATTCAATATTCTCCACTGTTCTGCAGTTGTTTGACCCATTAAGAGATCTTCCCAGTTGACCGTGGGCAGTCTCTGTCTCATCCCGGTAAAGTCAGTCTTACCCAAGCCTAAAATTCTTGCAGCTGATTCATGCATTTCACTTTCAAACTCTGCCTTGAATTCGATCATGTTGTGACCACTATTTGATAAATATTCACGCCAGTTAGGCTACTAATTAAAATTGGCTCGTTACTCATAACTAAATCTAATATTGCCTGTCCCCTTGTTACATCTAGGACATATTGCTGTTGGATACTATCCCAGACACATTCCAGAAATTCACTACGTTTCTGACAGGTGCAAGTCTACCTCTCCCAATCTGCGTGTAAGTTAAAATCCCCCATTAATACGACTTTGCCTTTGTTAAACACTTGCCTAATTTGTGAAGTTATACAATCTAACAGCTCAGAACTGCTACCAGGGGGTCTATACACAAAACCTCCTCCAGTTTTAGATCGTTTTCTGTTCCTCAGTTTTACCCATAATGTCTCCATTGGATGAAAGAGTCTCCTTCGGTGTCCACTCCCACACTCACATCCAGCATTTGAAACACAAACACAGAGAGACAAAGCCACACACAGACACAAAGACAGTCAAATAATCACAGGCAGACTGACATGTCCAGATAAACACACACACACAAAGAAATCCACAGCCAGACACATCAATTCCCACTGACGGAGAGAGAGAGAGAGAGAGCGAGAGAGAGCGAGCGAGAGAGAGAGAGAGAGAGAACGAACCCACACAGAGACACATATATTCATATTGGCCAACTTAGACAGCTAAACACGAACACCTCCCTCTGTGTAAAGAATATTTTTACAAACATCAAAATCTCTCTTTTCCCCTTTTATATTTCACTCTCGGGGTTTCAATTTATTTTCAATCTGATTTCACAGGGAGCAGGAGAATGTTTGCTTTCCTTTTCTTGTCTTAGAGATCAGGGGGTATTGAGTAAGTCCCAGTGTCTGTGCAGTCTGTGACCCCTGACCCAGAGCTGTGACCCTGACGGGTGTGGGGAAAGGTGGGGAACAGGGAGAGCGTCAGTCTCAACCTCTTAAAGTGACCCCGCACCACTAGAACTGCTCTTTATGTTTAAACATTCGAGTGAGTCAGGAGGTGTTTGAACAAGGATGGGAACAAAGTGACATTTAATCTTCCAATATTTATATATTCAGTGATGTTAATAAAAAGCAAATTATCTGTCAAGCCCAAATTCACACAAGTAAAATTGTGAATTCAGATTAATAATCTTAAAGGAGTAATTATTATTAATTAATTCCATTTAATTTGCTCAACATTATCATCTCGACCTTGTTTATTTCGAGATCTAATATTAATAAAGCCCATAGGAAGACAGGAGGAGGCCGTTCGGTCCGTCGAGCCGGTCCTTTCTCTTTGACACATTTTATTCCTCACCATCTCCCTTACGGTGTGCGTCTCCCTGTCCCTCAGCCAGTCTCTCTCTCCCTCCTCCTTTCCCGTCTATTTCCCTCCCTCACCCTGTCTCTCCCTCACTCACTCTGTCTCTCTCTCTCTCCCTCTCACTCTCTTTCTCTCTGTCTTTATTTCAGTTCTTTCTGATATATGAACAGTTTGGTGAGCTTGAGTTGTTCTCCTTTGGTCTTTCCTATCTAGACTCTATCTAGGCTCCTCATAATTTTATTCACATCTATTAAATCTCCTCTCAGCCTCCTCTGTTCCACAAAAATAACTCTGGCCTGTCCAATCTTTCCTCATAGCTAAAATTCTCCATTCCTAACAACATCCTCCATGAATCTCCTCTGTATCCTCTCTTCTGCACTCACATCCTTCCTGTAATGTGCTGACCAGAACTGCACACAGTACTCCACTTGTGGTCTGACTAGTGTTTTATGCAGTTCCAGCATAACTCACTCCTCTTATATTCCATACATCGGTCAATGAAGGAAAATACAATCGAAAATCCTGCGACGTAAACAATCCCTACTGTTAAAAAAAATCTGCCTTCAATTGTCACAGTGCAACACAAGTGTGGTTTATTAACCTTCAACACAACATCGTTTGTTACTCAGTCGTGTGAAGTGCACTGCACTGTTACTGACCTTTACTCCAGTCCCTCAATCTCACTTCATCTCAGGGAGATTGTTACAAGATTCACCCCATCCTTTCAAACATAAATATTACCCACATCAAACCAGCAATTAGAAATTGTATACAGCTGTTGTGAGCTAGTAACAAGACTGAAGGTACTCGAAAGTCCAACAATGGTTACATCTCCAACCGAGACAAATATATATATTTATTTCTATTAATATCCATCCATCCATCTGAATGGATACAAATGGAGGCCAGGCCTCTCCCATAACAACATTCTTCGATCATTTCACTTTTTATGACAGACTGAAAGCTTTCACATATCTGCTCTCTATTTTACTCCAATTCTTTGTCTGATATTAATGAGTTGTAGGATCTGCGATGACCTCTCCCATGACAGAGAATCCTGTGACAAGAGCATCAGGTGAAACCTTTCTCTTCTGAAATCCAAGTTTCCTGTTTGTTTCTTGCTGTCTTGTTGCCAATTCCGTCTGGAGGGAGCAGAGTAAAAAGGCTGAGGGGATTTGCGGGGAAGGAGCTTATTTAAATCTTAAACTGTACCAGAGCAAGTGGAACGCTCTTCCACAAACGGCAATTGATGCTGAGCCACTTGTTCATTTTTAAATCTAAGTTTGATCGATTATTGTTAACCAAAGGTTTTAAGTGAAAAGGAGCCAAGACGGATATATGGTCTTAGATCACAGATCAGCCATGAGCTCGTTTAATGACAGAACAGGGTTGAAGGGCTAAATGGCCTCCTTCTCTTCCTATGTTCGATGACAAAATGACTGCTATCACTCTGTGTGTATCACTCACCCTCTCGGTCTTTGTTCTCTCTCTATCTGCCTGTCTGACTCTCCTCTCTGAGAATGTAGAAAACCAGACATCAGTCAGCCATTTTAGGTTTGTTCTGTGTTCTGTGTTCAAAGTCATGAGGGGTCCAGACAGGTTAAAAGGTTGGGACAGTTCTGGCAAAATTTATCTGAGGCAAAATTCTGTGGATGCTGGCAATCTTCCTGTCAACTCTATCGAGGCACCTCATAATTTTATACACCTCAACTCAATCTTCCCTCAGCCTCCTCTGTTGGAAAGAAAGCAACGCCAGCCTGTCTAATCATTCCTTTGGAGTTCTTCGCAATTTTGGAACTCTCTTCTGCAAACAGGAATTCATACTGGCTTAATTGTTAATTTTTAAATCTGGGATTGATAGATTCTTGTTAACCAAAGGTATTAAGAGAGAAGGGGCAAAGGTGAGATATGTGGTGTTTGTTAGATCACAGATCAGCCCTGATCTCATTGAGTGCTGGGACAGGGTTGAAGGGTTAAATTGCCTACTCCTCTTCCTATGTCCAATGTTAAATATCCTTCTTTCACTTTCAGTCACCCTGTCATCTGTGTCTCTCTGTTTCTCTATTTCTCTCTCTGTCTCTCTGTTTCGGACAATGTAGAACGAGAGTCACTCTGTATCCACCCCATGATTTTCCTGCCCTGGGAGTCCTCTCTGCTTATGCTGCGTTTCACCGGTCTCAGTTTGAACTGCACAAGACCATTTCTCTGTGTATAATACAATAGTCCCTGTCTTTACTCTGTATCTAACCCCGTGCTGTACCTGTCCTGGGAGTGTCTGATGGGAGACATTGTAGAGGGATCTTTACTCTTTATCTAACCCTGTGCTATACCTGTCCTGGGAGTGTTTGATGGGTACAGTGTAGAGGTATATTTACTCTGTGTCTAACCCTGTGCTGTACGTGTCTTGGGAATATTTGATGGGGACAGTGTGGAAGGAGCATTACTCGGTATCTAACCCTGTGCTTTACCTCACCTGGGAGTGTCTGATGGGGACAGTGTAGAGGGATCTTTACTCTTTATCTAACCCTGTGCGATACCTGCCCTTGGAAGGTTTGATGGGGACAGTGTAGAGGGAGCTTTAGCCTGTATCTAACCCCGTTTTTTTTAGGGAGCTTTACTCTGTATCTAACCTCCGTTTTTTTTTCTTTCTAACCCTGGTATTTCTTATATATAAGGTGGCCTTTATATCCCAGGCCCCGTTCATATATTATAGGTCGAGGGGGCCTTTATTCCTCAGGCCCTCTTTATATACATATGTATATTTTTAAAATAACTTTATTAAAAACAGAAACAAACAAAAACTCAAATTGAAATGCCATTCTCGGCGTCGACAATGCACTCCAGTCCCTGCGGTACCCACTGGTCGCGAAAGGCCTCAAGCGTACCGGCGAACACCGCATGCTCCTTCTCCAGGGACACTCGGGCGCGAACGTAACCTCGGAAGAGGGGCAGGCAATCGGGGAGGATGGAACCCCCGACGGCCTGCAGCCTGGACCTGTGAATTGCCACCTTGGCCAGGCCCAGGAGCAGACCGACGAGGAGATCCTCCTCCCGGCCCACGCTCCTTCGCACCGGGTGCCCAAAGATCAGGAGCGTGGGAATGAAGTGCAGCCAGAACTTGAGGAGCAGCCCCTTAAGATACTCAAAGAGGGGCTGCAACCTCGGACACTCTGTGTATATGTGGAACACGGACTCGTCCAGGCCGCAGAAAGTACATTCGGCCTGGGAGTCCGTGAACCTACTTAAAAGCCTATTGCACGGGACTGCCGTGTGCAACACCCTCCACCCCAGGTCCCCGATGCAAAGGGGGAAGACTCCCGCGTAGAGAGACCTCCATCGGGGTTTCACCTCTCCGCCAAATGGCAACGCGGACCGCCAGGGCATGTCCGTCCGGCTGACAAGGGCGAGGACGTAGAGAGTGTGCAGGAGCAGCCCGAACAGGAAACTCCTCCGCGACAATTAGCATTTCCGAGAGGCAGCTCGGGTTGTGTGGGACCACCTCCCGAGGAGCGTTTCGGGGCCTGGCTCCGATGAGCAGTTCCAGCCGAGTGGCGGTCAGCTCGGCCGGGATCGCTCCGCACTCCCGAGCCCCCTCGCCACCCGCAGTTAGGGGCGTCCCGGGGGTTTCGGCTACTCCTCGGCCCGCCGGACAGTGCCCGGAGTCGGCCGCCCGGACAGCCAAGGCACTCTCCTCCACCGTCGAGGTTGCGCCCTGACTTGAGGCGACCATGAATAGATGTTTAGTTTAATTAGAGATACAGCACTGAAACAGGCCCTTCGGCCCACCAAATCTGTGCCGACCATCAACCACCCATTTATACTAATCCTACACTAATCAAATATTCCTACCACATCCCCACCTGTCCCTATATTGCCCTACCACCTAACTATACTGGGGGCAATTTATAATGGCCAATTAACCTATCAACCTGCAATTCTTTGGCATGTGGGAGGAAACAAGAGCACCCGGAGGAAACCCACGCAGACACAGGGAGAACTTGCAAACTCCACACAGGCAGTAGCTGAATTGAATCCGGGTCACTGAAGCTGTGCGGCTGCGGAGCTAACCACTGCGCCACAGTGCCACCCCGGTAAAAGACATGCAACTCGCTCAGGGAAGCGCGACTAATGGACTCCACCGGGAGCTGCGTGTCAAAGAACAAAGAACAAAGAAAATTAGAGCACAGGAACAGGCACGTCAGCCCTCCAAGCCTGCACCGATCAAGATCCTCTATCTGAACATGTCGCCTATTTTCTAAAGGTCTGTATCTCCTTGCTTCTTGCCCATTCATGTATCTGTCTAGATAAATCTTAAAAGACGCTATCGTGCCCGCGTCTACCACCGCCGCTGGCAATGCGTTCCAGGCACCCACCACCCTCTGCGTAAAGAAATTTCCACGCATATCCCCCCTAAACTTTTCACCTCTCACTTTGAACTCGTGACCCCTAGTAATTGAATTCCCCACTCTGGGAAAAAGCTTCTTGCTATACACCCTGTCTATACCTCTCATGATTTTGTACACCTCAATCAGGTCCCCCCTAAACCTCCGTTACTCTAATGAAAATAATCCTAATCTGCTCAACCTCTCTTCATAGCTAGCGCCCTCCACACCAGGCAACATCCTGGTGAACCTCCTCTGCACCCTCTCCAAAGCATCTACATTCTTTTGGTAATGTGGCGATAGAACTGCACGCAGTATTCAAAACGTGGCCGAACCAAAGTCCTATACAACCGTAACATGACCCGCCAACCCCTGCACTCAATACCCCGTCCGATGAAGGAAAGCATGACGCATGTCCTTTTGACCACTCTATTGACCTGCGTTGCCACCTTCAGGAAACAATGGAGGTGAACACCCAAATCTCTCCGTACATCAATTTCCCCAGGACTTTTCCATTTACTGCATAGTTCACTCTTGAATTGGATCCTCCAAAATGCATCACCTCGCATTCGCCCCGATTGAACTCCATCTGCCATTTCTCTGCCCAACTCTCCAATCTATTCATATTCTGCTGTATTCTCTGACAGTCCCCTTCACTATCTGCTACTCCACCAACCTTAGTGTCGTCTGCAAACTTGCCAATCAGACCAGCCATACCCCCCTCCAAATCATCCATGCATATCACAAACAACAGGGGTCCCAGCACGGATCCCTGCAGAACACCACTGGTCACACGTCTCCATTTTGAGAAACTCCCGTCCACTGCTACTGTCTGTCTCCTGTTGCCCAGCCAGTTATTTATCCATCTAGCTAGTACACCCTGGACCCCATGCGACTTCACCTTCTCCATCAGCATACCATGGGGAACCTTATCAAACGCCTTACTGAAGTCCATGTATATGACATCCACAGCCCTTCCCTCATCAATCAACCTTGTCACCTCCTCAAAGAA
Source organism: Heterodontus francisci (assembly GCF_036365525.1). Classification (NCBI taxonomy): domain Eukaryota; kingdom Metazoa; phylum Chordata; class Chondrichthyes; order Heterodontiformes; family Heterodontidae; genus Heterodontus; species Heterodontus francisci. The sequence goes on along the minus strand of NW_027140989.1, from coordinate 6,449,917 downwards.
TTCTATTAAGTCAGTAAGACATGACCTTCCCCGCACAAAACCATGTTGCCTATCACTGATAAGCCCATTTTCTTCCAAATGGGAATAGATCCTATCCCTCAGTATCTTCTCCAGCAGTTTCCCTACCACTGACGTCAGGCTCACCTGTCTATAATTACCAGGATTTTCCCTGCTACCCTTCTTAAACAAGGGGACAACATTAGCAATTCTCCAGTCCTCCGGGACCTCACCCGTGTTTAAGGATGCTTCAAAGATATCTGTTAAGGCCCCAGCTATTTCCTCTCTCGCTTCCCTCAGTAAGGTGGGATAGATCCCATCCAGACCTGGGGACTTGTCCACCTTAATGCCTTTTAGAATACCCAACACTTCCTCCCTCCCCATGCCGACATGACCCAGAGTAATCAAACATCTGTCCCTAACCTCAACATCCGTCATGTCCCTCTCCTCGGTGAATACCAATGCAAAGTACTCGCCTAGAATCTCACCCATTTTCTCTGACTCCACGCATAACTTTCCTCCTTTGTCCTTGAGTGGGCCAATCCTTTCTCTAGTTACCCTCGTGCTCCTTACACATGAACAAAAGGCTTTGGGATTTTCCTTAACTCTGTTTGCTAAAGATATTTCATGACCCCTTCTAGCCCTCTCAATTCCTTGTTTCAGATTGGTCCTACATTCCCGATATTCTTCCAAAGCTTAGTCTTTCTTCAGCCTCCTCGACCCCATGTATGCTTCCTTTTTCCTCTGAGCTAGTCTCACAACTTCACCTGTCATCCATGGTTCGCCTATCTTGCCACCTCCATCCCTCACCTTCACTGGAACATGTCTCTCCTGCACGCTAATCAACCTCTCTTTAAAAGCCTCCCTCATATCAAATGTGGATTTTCCTTCAAACAGCTGCTCCCAAGCTACACTCCCCAGCTCCTGCCGAATTTTGGTATAGTTGGCCTTCCCCCAATTTATCACTCTTCCTTTGGGCGCACTCTTTTCTTTGTCCATGAGTATTCTAAAACTTACGGAATTGTGATCACTACTCCCAAAGTAGTCCCCTACTGAAACTTCAACCACCTGGCCCGGCTGATTCCCCAACACCAGGTCCAGTATGGCCCCTCCCCGAGTTGGACTATTTACATACTGCTCTTGAAAACACTCCTGGATGCTCCTTACAAATTCTGCTCCATCTAGACCTCTAACACTAAGTGAATCCCAGTCAATGTTGGGAAAATTAAAATCTCCTATCTCCAGCACCCTGTTGCTCCTCCATCTTTCCATAATCTTTTTACATATTTGTACCTCTATCTCACGCTCGCTGTTGGGAGGCCTGTAGTACAGCCCCAACATTGTTACCGCACCCTTCCTGTTTCTGAGTTCTGCCCATATTGCCTCACTGCTCGAGTCCTCCATAGTGCCCTCCTTCAGCACAGCTGTGATATCCTCTTTGACCAGTACTGCCACTCCTCCAGCCCTTTTACCTCCCTCTCTATCCCGCCGGAAGCATCGATATCCTGGGATATTCAGTTGCCAATCATGCCCTTCCTTCACGCAAGTCTCAGTAATAGCAATAACATCATACTCCCAGGTACTAATCCAGGCCCTGAGTTCATCTGCCTTACCTACTGCACTTCTTGCATTAAAACAAATGCACCTCAGACCACCAGTCCCTTTGTGTTCATCATCTGCTCCCTGTCTACTCTTTCCCTTAGTCATGCTGACGTCATTATCTAGTTCCTTACAGGCTTTAGTTACTACCTCCTTACTGTCCACTGACCTCATTTGGTTCCCATCCCCCTGCCACATTAGTTTAAACCCTTCCCAACAGCGTAAACAAAAGCACCCCCAAGGACATTGGTTGCAGTCCGGCCCAGGTGTAGACTGTCCAATTTGTAATAGTCCCACCTCCCCCAGTACCGGTCCCAATGTCTCAAAATCTGAACCCCTCCCTCCTGCACCATCTCTCAAGCCACGCATTCATCCTGACTATTCTTTCATTTCTACTTTGACTATCATGTGGCACTGGTAGCAATCCTGAGATTCGTACCTCGAAGGTCTTACTTTTTAACTTGGCTCCTAACTCCCAAAATTCTGCTTGTAGGACCTCATCCCGTTTTTTACCTATATCATTGGTGCCTATGTGCACAACGACAACTGGCTGTTCACCCTCCCCCTTCAGAATGTTCTGCAGCCGATCTGAGACATCCCTGACCCATGCACTTGGGAGGCAACATACCATTCGGGAGTCTCGTTTTCGACCACAGAACGCCTATCGACTCCCCTTACAATCGAATCCCCGATGACGATAGCCCTTCCACTCTTTTTCCCGCCCTTCCGAACAGCAGAGCCAGCAACGGTGCCATGAAACTGGCTACTGCTGCCTTCCACTGGTGAGCCATCTCCCTCAACAGTATCGAAAACGGTATACATGTCTTGAAGTCAGTGACACTAGCGGAGCAAATACGTCGCCAGCGCACACCATCTCGGAGGATGCTCGACGTACAGGTATCTCAGCAGGGTCCGAAGGCGGAGAGTCGCAGCCTGGGTGCGGACACACACCAGCGACTGGCCACACTCCTCAATCGGGAGACTCAGGACCGCAGCAGAGACCCTGTGTTTCCTCTTGCCCCAAAAGTAATCGACGGGTTTCTTCAGGATGTTGTTGGCAAATGCAGGGGGCGGGGCCAAAGTGACCAACCGGTACCACAGCATGGAGGCCACCAGTTGGTTTATGACCAGCGCTCGACCCCTGTAGGAAAGCACTCGGAGCAGTCCTGTCCAGCGCCCCAGCTGAGCGGTGACTTTCGCCTCCAACTCCTGCCAATTTGCCGGCCAGGTTACCTCAGCGGGGCGAAGGTGGACTCCCAGATAGAGAAGGTGCGTGGTGCTCCACGCAAAAGGTGTAATCTCCTCCGGCAGGGAGTCCACCCGCCACTGACCCACCAGGAGACCGGAACATTTCTCCCAATTGATCCTCGTGGAGGACGCGGCAGAAAAGGTCTGCTGGCAGTCGCGCATCCTCCACAAGTCAACGGGATCTGTGACCGCGAGTCGCACATCGTCGTCGTAAGCCGAGAGGACGACCCGCATGGCCGGCTCGCGCAGAGCCAATCCCGTCAACCTCCTGTGAAGCAGACACCGGAAGGGCTCCACGCAGTTGGTATACAATTGGCCGGACATGGGGCATCCCTGACGCACTCCTCTCCCAAAGCGAAGCGACGCCGTCAACGACCCGTTAACTTTGACAAGACACTCTGCGGCGGTGTATAAAAGTTGGACCCGGGCCATGAAATGCAGCCCGAGTCCGAAAGCACGCAGAGTCCCGAAAAGGTATTCGTGATCCACCCTGTCGAATGCCTTCTCCTGATCGAGGGAGAGAAAGGCGACCGACTGACCAGTCCTCTGGGAAAGACGGATCAGGACTGGAGCGATCCCCCACCTCGAGGGTGCAGTTAAAATCCCCCTCGAGGATGATGCACTCGCCGCTATCGATGGAGCTCAGAAGCAAAGAAGCACGCTTGCAACGCGCCGGGCCTGGGCATGTACACGTTCACAAAGTGGGTTGGCACACTCCCCAGACGAATGGCGAAGTGGAGCAAGTGGCCCGGCATTAGCTCCTTGACCCCCAAGATCTCCGGCTGAAAAGTCGGGGCCAACAAGATAGCCAGCCCACTAGAAATAGGGGTGAGGTCACTCATGTAGACCCCACCCTGCCACTCCAGGAGCCAGGTGGCTTCGTCTCCCGGAACGGTGTGGGTTTCCTGCAGAAAGCTCACGGCGTATCTCCCTTCCCAGAGGACTGAGAGATTGTGAAATCTGCCCTGAGACCCCCTGCTGCCGTTGATGTTGAGGCTGGCTATGGATATCTTCATGTTAAAGGTACTTCAAACCCGTCACCTACACTTCACTGTGAGGAGGGTGTGGAAGTGCACCTGGCCCTCCACTCCCCCAGTAACCTATTGAGGAACACATTAAAACGGTGCCTCTCAACCAGTTACACGCCCGCGCGCTTGCCCACTTTCTTAAGGGCGGCACGGACGGACTGGATGATCAGCGCCAGATTCAACCAACGGTCGAAGGCCAGCTGAACTTTATTGCGGCAACCCCTGCAAACCGCGAGGAAACTCTGGAGTTCCACCGTGGGGATGAGAGGAGATTCGGTGGGAGGCACGAGGGACTCCACAACCTCACTGGCGATGGAATCAAGGTCATCCTCATTGCCGCACACCGAATCCCCACCCTCCTACGGGTCGTTACCGCCAGTAGCCGACACATCCACCACACACTGTGGGGCGGACGTCCCGGCCGCGCCAGCTGGTCTTGCCTCCGTCATGATCCCACCGCAGAAGTCCTCTCTGGGTATAAATGTGAAACCGGAGCCTGTGGGCGCCAGCACTTCAGGACCCAGCTCCACCTCCATCCCCAGGCCAATGAGCAGTCCAGGGGAGACAGATGTTCCCGACTCCGGAAATCCAGCCGGAGCCCAGACCGGATGTGGAGAGAGGAGGCCATCTCCCGTTCCTCCAGCAGCCACAGGCACAGCAGATGGGGCAGCATTCTCAGTTTTCACCAGGTTGGGTGTCTCCTGGTTGGTGGTGGACTCCGGCTGGGAGGGCTGACCCTCTGGGGCGTCGCCCTCCCTTTCACTCAGGGCACCCGACCCAGTAGCAGTGGCAGATTGGGCGGCGTCCTCAGGCTCCCCCACCACAAGCACGGCCCCACTTACTCCTTCAGGAGGGGCCTCATGTACCGGGGCCTTCCCCTCCCCTCCATCCTGATGAATAGGGACCTCCTGCCCGGACTTTGCCGCCTTGGTAGTGGCGGTAGGGGAAATCTGTGGACCCAAAACAGGAGGCAGCTTCCATCCAACAGATGGGCCCTGCGCCTCAGGGCCCCTCGTTACCTCTGTGGAGGGGTGCCTTCTCCTCTTTTTCCCATGAGGGCGCAGAGGCTCAGAGACCTCCATGACATCAGAGGCCTCCGCCTCCGCACCCACCTTCTTTTTAGTCACCCTGGGCCAAAACCGAGCCCTGGGACAGGTGGATTCCTTGAGAAGGGGCTTTGGGCTGAGCTCAGGCTCGGGTTGTTTCAATGTGTCCAGGAGCCGCACCTCTTGATGTTTCTTTTGCCTCCGCGTCTTCCTTCCACTCGGACGGGCACTCCCCTCCCCGCTGGAGGCTGTGAAAACCACAGCCTCCGGAAACGACTGAGCGGTGTCTGTTGGATGTGTGGGGGGAGTGGGAGGAGGTGCTGTGGAACCACCCTGGGCCGCCAAGGCGGAGCTGGCGGCCGGGAGGTTGGGGCAGTTCCTACGAACATGCCCCACCCCCTTGCAGACGTGGCACCGCGCCCCGTCCGAGGTCCAAAAGACGCGGTAGGCCACCCCTGGAACTCCACATTAAATTGGCTCTCCGTGTCCTCCTCCAGCGCCAGCTGCATAAATAACTGGCGGCGGAAGGGGTAGACATATTGGAGGCTGTGTTCCCGAAGAACAAGCCGGACTGGGGTGATCCCCGACCTCATCTTCCCCAGATGGTGCAGGTGGGGGAGGAGGAGCTCACTGGGAATGAAGGGTGGGACGTTGGACAACATTTTCCGATGTGCAGTGGCCCCCAGAGGGTCCACTGGCAGGACGGTCCCCCCCCACAATGAGCCCTTTACTCAGTGCCAGGGACACCACCCACTCGGTCCTCAAAAAGAACACAGCCTTCCCATACATCTTTGAGGCCGCAACAGTGGCCGAGGGGCCGACAACCTCGGCCATTGCCTTTTCGCAGGCCTCAATAGACATGTTGGCGTGGGGATAGCTCTTCACCCCATGGCTTGATGTTAGTAATTTAAAGGGTGACGGGGCCACGTGGGCACCCACAGAAGTTGCAGCTGCAAAGGTAGTCGAGGGCCCCGCCACCGGTGATGAGGGGCTAGCCATGGGTCTAAGAGCTAAACCCACCCCAAATTGTGGGCCTGCAGACCAAGTATCAGCGATTCACCGAAAATATTGAATATGTATTAAAACAAAGCAAACAAACAACAGGTTAGGGGAGAGGCTGAGGGGATAGAGGAGAGGCAAAGGCAGGCTGTAAGGGATGACTTGCTTCCTGGAGGTGGTGCTCACAGCACACATAAAACAGTCTTTGAACTTGGTCTTCCGGTCTTCTGGTTGGGGTGTCGTCTTCAACTGGGTCAGCTGAAGTTGTCCAGGCACTATCTGTCCCCTTCCATCTGTTTAGCCGGGCAGCTTCAGCTGACCCTGTCTTGGCAATTGGGGTGGGGAGCGAGCTTCCCTGTGTGCTTGTGCAGCAGCACAGATTCCTGTTGAATTGGCAGCCCCTCCCCTTGTTGTTCCAGCCACTTGTTCCTCCCCCAACTGTCCAAAGTAGATTACTGGTGTTCAGCACCCACCTCCAGACAAAGCCTTGTTTCCAAAAAAAAGTATATTTCTTCTCTTTAGTGGTGATTGTTGTTGAAGTTTCACCTCTGCTTAGTTGTAGCTGCTCTCCCTTGCTCAGTGCAGCTCCTCTCTCCACCTCTGCAACCTCCAACTGCCACCAGCACTCTAAGCTGAGGCTCGTTGCTGCAATCAGCAGTCAACACTCCACTGAACCAGCAACAAACCTGTCCTGGGAGTGTTTGATGGGACAGTGTAGAGGGAGCTTTACTCTGTATCTAACATTGACCAAGACACAGAAAGCAGAGAATAGTTGTGAACGGTTGTTTCTCAGACTGGGTAGAGATGTACAGCGGTACATCCAATTGTACACAGCAAACTCCCACAAACAGTAATGTGATAATGAGCAGAACCTTGTTTTAGTGATTTTGGTTGTGTTATAAATATTGGCCAGGACACCGGGGAGAACTTCATTGAGCCCACACGGGCACAATGGATGACTGGCCTCTTGCTGTGCTGGAGAATTCTGTGATTCGGTGAGTTCACAGCAGACTGTCCTAGATCTCATTTATAAACTGTTTCCTCTGGTTTGTGATTCTCCCTCTTAGCTTAACCCTTGGAGTCCAGGTATCATTCTACTCTCTTTATGCCATCCAATATTTCACACTCCTCCTTAACCACAATGACTGCCTCATCTCCCTCTTTTATGACTATTTCACAATATTGTTGCTCCTGTGATTAAAGGGACAGTGACAGAGGGGTTATGGCATTGGGTAAGAGACAGAAGACAGATAGTAGTGGTGAACGGTTGTTTCAGACTGAAGGGCGGTATAGAGTGGTGTCACCCAGAGGTTTATATTGGGACCACTGCTCTTTTTGATGTATATTAATGAACTGACTTGGGTTTACAGAGCAGAACTTCAAAGTTTGCAGATGACACAAAACTTTGGAAATGTAGTAAAGAGTGAAGAGAATAGTAGCAGACTTCAGGAAGCTATTGGCAGTCTGGTGAATTGGACAGACACATGGCAGGTTAACTTCAATGCTGAGAAATGTGAAGTGATGGATTTTGGAAGGAAGACTGGGAGAGTCAATCTAGTCGAAATGGTACAATGTGAAACTGGGTTCCCTGTCACTGCTCTGACACGGATTTACCTTCAAGTAGCTTCTTCCAGTCCACTTTTTCCAAATCACCTTCCAACGGCCCAGCTTCATTCCAAAAACTAAGTGTAAGACTGACCCATCTCTTGTTGGCCTTGCTACGTACTGGCCTAGAAAAGTTCCCCTGAATGTATATTTAGAATTCTGTATCATCGATACCCTTTACACTATTCTCAGTTAACAATGCACTAGTTAGCTCAGCACTAGACAGTGTCTTTGCTTATATTATACATGGCCCTGTATCTGCTATAAAAAATGGCTTAAAAATTGGAGAGAAAACCCTCCATTTATATCCAGGACCTTTAGAAATAGGAGTAGGAGTAGGCCGCTCAGCCCGTCGAGCCAGTTCTGTCATTCAATAAGATTATGGCTGATCTGATAGTGGCCTTAACTCCACTTTTCTGCCTGCCCCCCATAACCCTTGACTCCCTTGTCGATCATAAATCTATTTAACTCAACCTTGAATATATTCAATGATCCAACCTCCACTGTTCTCAGGGGATGAGAATTCCAAAGTCTAACCACCCGCTAAGAGAAACAAAATCCTCCTTAGCTCAGTCTTAAATGGGAGACCCATTATTTTTAAACTGTGTCCCCTAGTTCTAGACTCCCCCACAAGGGGAACATCCTCCCAGCATCCGCCCTGTAAAGTCCCCTCAGAATCTTGTCTGTTTCAATATGATTACCTCTCATTCTTCTAAACTCCAATGAGTATCGGCCCAACCTGTTGAACCATTCCTCATAAGACGACCCCTTCATCCCCGGAATCAGCCCAGTGAACCTTCTCTGAACTGATTCCAATGCGTCCAGGCCTGACCATCTATCCATCTTTCGAAGATACCAAACACCTTCATATTTCCCCTTTCACTCTGTTTATCGCATCCAATATTTCACACTCCTCTTTAACGAGAATGTCTGCAACGTTCCCCTCTTTTTTGAAGACAGACACATGTGTTCATTAAGAACCATGCCCAAACCTCCATGCACACATTCCCATTTTGGTCCCTAATACTCTATGCTTAGTTATCCTCTTGTTCTTCATACATTTATAAAACATCTTTGTGTTTTCCTTACTTTTACTTGGTAATATTATTTTCTGACTATCTCTTTGCGTTCTTAATTTGCTTTTTAATTTCACCTCTGCACTTTCTTCACTCTTCTTGGCATTCTCTGGTATTGAGCCCTCGGTATCTGACAAAAAGGCCCTTTTGTGCCTTTTCCCACCTGGTTTGATCCTTGACATCCAAGGTGCTCTAGATTTGTGACTCTCACCCTGTTTGTCTTTGTGGGAAAATATTTGTTCTCAGCCCTCACAAACTCTCACTGCTCTGACACTCATTTACCTTCAGGTAGCTGTTTCCAGTCCACTTTGCTTAACCCTCCCCTCTCTACAATTACCATCTCCACTGATCTCCCTGAAGGACCCTCACATTCTTCCTTATATGTGGTGACCAGAACTGGATGCAATATTCTAGTTGTGGCCTAACCAGAGCTTTGTAAATAATCAGCATAACTTTCACGCTTTTGTACTCAACACCTGTATTTATGAAGCCGATGATCCGAAGGCTTTACTGACTACATTCTCAATATGTCCTGCCACCTTCAAAGATGTATGTACATGTATCCCCAGGTCCCTCTGTCCCTGCACATTCTCTAGAACTGTGCCATTAAGTCTATATGAGCTTTCCCTATGAAGTCTGCCAAAATACATCACCTCACGTTTGCTTGTATTTAATTCCATCTGCCACTTGTCTGCCCATTCTGCTAGCCTATCGATGTCCTGTTGCAGTTGATTGGTATCATCCTCACTCATTGCATCTCCTCCAAGTTTGTTATCATCGCCAAATATTAAATATTTACTCAAACATTCGAACATTCCAAAATGCGAAGCTCACAAATTTAACACAAGTTTCCTTTTCTGAGTCGCGCTGGTCTGTTCTGATTTTCTGTTGGGTGGCATCAGCCTAGATTTTGTGTTCTGACCTGACCCCCACAAACGTATAACTCAGAGGCAGGATTATTACCCACAGAACCACAGCTGGCTCCAATGCTGCCAGAAAATCTAGTAGCTGTGCATGTCCAGTTATTTCTTTTTGTGTGCTGCCCCTTTAAATATTTGAAGAATATTTGCAGACGTGTGTTATTTTTCACGAAACAGGACATGCATGGTACCTTCCAGGCTGCAGCACACAGCTTTGAAGGAATACTGACTGACGCTCTCCATCCCAATCTCTTCCTCTTTCCCTCTGGTACTCTCTCCCCATTGTTATCCTTCCCTCTCTCTGTTATTCTCTCTCTATATCTATCCCTGTCTTTCTCAGTGTCACTCTCTCCATCTGGATGGAGGAGGAGAAAGGGAGGCATATATAGTGTCAGCTTTACTCTGCATCAAACCCCACACTGTACCTGCCTGGGAGTGTTTGATGGAACAAATAAGACAGAGATTTGCTCTGTAGATAACTCCAGGTTGTACTTGGCTTGGCAGTATTCGATGGGACAGTGTTGACGGAGTTTTACTCTGTACCCCTGGAATTACGAAGGTTAAGGTGTGATTTGATTAAAGTTTACAGGACAATAATGGAAACTGATGGGGTAGATGGAGAGAAAATCTTCTCACTGGTCAGGGGAGTCTCGGACGATGGGGACACTCTATAAGTCGAACAGTAGTTGAAATGCCTTTCGAGGGTGAAATTTATTAACGCTTCTACACACAAAGGGTGGTGGAATTTTGGAATTGTCGTCCACAAATGACCCCTCCCGATCTCTGCAATCTCCTCCAGCTCCACAATCCTCCAATATCTGCGATACTCTAATTCTGGCCTCTTGAGCATCCCCAATTTGAATCGTTCCACCATTGGAGGCACTGCCTTCAAGTTGCCAAGGCCCCAACTCTGGAATTCCATTCCTAAACCTCTCCGTCTCACTAACGCTCTTCCCCATTTGAAGACGCTCCCTAAATCCAAGCTCTTTGACCAACTTTTTGGTGCTGAACTCTGGAATTCTCTACCTCACAGAGTTGTGTAGGCTAGGTCACTAATTGTATTTAAGGAAGACATAAATACATTTTTGAAATCTCGGGGAGTCGAGGTTTATGCGGAACAGACCTAAAATAGGAGTTGAATCCTGGGACAGCTCAGCAATGATCTTATTGAATGGCAGGGCAGGCCCGAAAGGCTGACTGGCCTGCTCCTGCTCCTACTTCTTGTGTTCTTGTGTCACGTCTGATATCTACTGAAGTGCCTTGGTGCCAAATTGTTTCTTTTTTACTCATTTGTTGGATGTGTGCGTTACTGGCCAGGCCAGCATTTATTGCCCATCAAGAATTGCCCTTGAATCTTCTTGAACCACTGCAGTCCATGTGGGGTAGGTACACCCACAGCGTTGTTAGGAAGAGAGTTCCAGGATTTTGACCCAGTGACAATGAAGGACCCCGATACAGTTCCAAGTCCGGATGGTGTGAGACTTGAAGTGACACTTACAGGTGGCGGTGTTCCCATTCGTGTTTCCTGTTTGTTTGCTCTCTCTCCCCCTCCTTTTTTCCAGACCTCCCTCTCCTCCTGTCCCTCTCTGTCATGAGAACATAAGAACAGAAGAAAGTGGATGCAGGAACAGAGAGCCCTGGGGATATCTGTGCACAAATTGAATGTGGCAAGACTAGTTGTGAATGTGGTTAAAAGGCAAGTGGGATCCCAGGCTTTGTAAATAGAGGCTTAGAATATAAAAAAACAAGGAGGTTATTAAGAAGCTTTATAAAACAGTGGTTCATCCTCAACTAGTATTGTGTCCAATTCTGGACACTGTACTTTAGCAAGGAAGTGGAGGCATTAGAGAGGGTGCAGAAAAGATTCACGAGCAAGGTTCCAAGAATGAGAGACTTCAGTTACGTGGATAGATTGGAGAAGCTGGGATTGTTCGCTGTGTCTCTATCTGTCTTCCTCTCTCTATCTCTCCCTCCTGCTATCTCTGACACTAGAAGAGATACAGAGGGCGAGAGGGTTAGCTATGAAGACAGGAGAAACAGACCAACAAATTCAGTAGAAAAAAGCCACTAACAAATTCAACATCAGAAGGGGGAAAAATACCAATAAATAGGGCAATGGCTCAAGCTCTTGGATGCACAGCATATCGTTTCCGAAGGGACAGATTATCTGATCACACCCAGGATGGTGTAATTCTTGCCAACAAAGCCTATTTCAGCCTGCAATATGAAAAGGAGATAGAGAGAACTGTGAGGGAATGAGTTGATTTTGACTGAGTTAATGAGGGGCAATGGCCTCCTTTGGCTCCCACAATGCCGGGAACTGGGAAAGGACCCTATCTGTGGGACAGACCGCGCTGCATTCTGGGAGGACTTTCCTCATATGCGCATCCCCACAAGCGCGTTAGCCGCCGCTTTGTTCATTCTCCCGCCGCTCAGATTTTCAAGTTTCCTCCATTGAGATCGACGACTGAAGCCGCTTCTCCTTTTCCTTTCAGCTGCTTTTTGCGGAAACAAACCTCCGGCGGGCGACGTCACGGAAACATGGCGGTGGATGACGCCTCAGTCCCACCCACCGGGTCGTGTGGTCTGATTGGCTGCGTCTCCACACGTGTTTGGCAGTCAAATGGGGCAAGAAGTGCCTGCAGCCTCCGCGCAGCCGCGGTTTGGGCGGCCAGTGACCCCTTTCGCGGTGGGGGAGGGGCCAGCGCCAGACTCTTAAAGGGATCCTGCACCACCAGAACTGTCCCAAACTCTTAAAGGACTCAACATAGCCAGACAGAGCAAGAGAGTTACAGAGCAAGGCATAGAGAGGGAAATATAAAAGAGAGAGTGATGGAGAGCGAGAAATGAGATTGAAAGAATAATAGAGAGATGGACAGACTCAGAGAAAATAGGTGATCGGGAGAGAGTGAGAGAGCAAGGGAAGGCGAGAAATGGAGGGAGAATTTCCTCAATTGGACAGAGATGGAGAGATAGTGATAGAGAGATGTGAAGAGAGATCAAAGAGAAAGGACGGTGGAGAGTGATGGAGAGGTAGAGTTTGAGAGTGAGGAAACAGATGAATGGAGAGATAAAGGTGAGGAGAGAGTAACAGGGCGAAAGAGAGAGAGAGAGGGAGATGGAGAGAGAGTGGGAAGGAAAATGAGAAATTAGTGGACACAGGGTGCACAGAAAGTGTGAAAAATTAATGAGAGATAGAGTGTCCATCAGCGAGAGAGGGAAAGTCCGGGATAGATGTGGGCAGAGAGAGAGGCAGATAGTGTGTGTGTGTGTGTGTATGTGTGTGTATGTGTGTGTGTGTGTGTGTGTGTGTGTGTGTGTGTGTGTGTGTGTGTGTGTGTGTGTGTGTGTGTGTGTGTGTGTGAGAGATCAGCACATATACACAGCAAATGAAAGTCTTGCGGTGTCAAACAGTCACCTAATTGGGTGCACAACCAGACAAAAGTAACTTTATCCCCGGAAGAATGAGTGGAGTCAGACAAATAAAAACAGATACAAAAAAAAGAAATGCTGGATTCACTCAGCAGGTCTGGCAGCATCTGTGGAAAGAGAAGCAGAGTTAACGTTTCGGGTCAGTGACACTTCTTCGGAACTGACAAATATTAGAAAAGTCACAGATTATAAACAAGTGAGGTGGGGGTTGCAGCTTAATGCCCAGATAAGCTTTATTAAAGATTAAAGGTTGCAGAGAGAAATCACCCAGTTCTGTCAAGGTCCATTCTCATTTTCTATCCATGTCTCTCTTTCTCAGAGAGATGGTGATAAAACTATTGATGTAATGTGTTCAGTTGGGATAATGCTTTGAATGCCAAGGAGAGGTGGTTGGATTCTCTCCTGTTGCAGATGGTCATTGCCTGGCAATGTGTGACATGAATGTTACTTGCCATTGGTCGGCCCAACCCTGAATGTTGTCCGGGTCTTGGTGCATGTAACTCAGGATTGTTTCTTTATCTGAGGCAAAATACTGTGGATGCTGGAAATCTGGAAAACGTTGATCTGAATCACTAACTCCGTTTCTCTCTCTCCACAGATGCTGCTGGCCCTGTTCAGTACATCCAGCATTTTCTGCTGGGATATCAGATGAAGATGGTTGAGCTGAGGACATTACCCCGATAAACTGCTGCAGTGAATGCCTGGGACTGAGCTGATTGACTTCCAACAACCACAACCATCTTCCTTTGTGTTTGGTATGATTCCAACCAGCGGAGAGCTTTCTCCCGATTCCTGCCGACTTCACTTTTGCTCGGGATCCTCGATGCCACACTCAATCAAACACTGCCTTGATGTTAAGGTCAGTCTCTCTTCCCAGTATCAGACAGGAGTGAATCATTCCCTTTGACCCGTTCTGAACTGAACATGCTCTGCTTCTTTACAGCCTGATACAGGACTGTACACGGCCGATTAATGTAGCCCATCAAACACTCCAAGAGCAGGGTCAGCACTGCTTAGGAATGGAGTACCGTTGCTTTAACAGGCTCTCTCTGTCTCCCCCTCTGCTATCTCTGACACTAGGAGAGACAGAGGGAGAGTGGGGTATATATGAAGGCAGAGAGAGGGCTGTAGAGAGGGACGAAATTGGAGAAAGAGAGATTGTTGAGGTTGGATTGAAAAGGATAATGTAAGATATATTAATTTGATGTAATCCTTCACTGCTCTGTACACAAACATATAAGCGATAGGTGTGGTGAGAAAAAAACATCAGGAGAGGGAGAAATGTAAATCAAGTTGGGGCCAAGGTGGACATTTTGATGATCCACAAGGAAAAGTCTCCATTTTAAACATCCAGCAAGCTATTCCACTATGGGATCCATCGCACCCTCATGATATTCGTTGGGGAAATTTAATGCTGGCTTCTTGGTTAATTTTTAAACTTGTGATTGATAGATTCTTGTTCACCAAAGGTATGAAGAGATAAATGGCAAAGGCTGGATATATGGTGCAAGTTAGATTACAGATCAGCCCTGATCTCATTGAATGCCGGAACAAGGTTGTCTGGTTAAATTGCATCCTCCTCTTCCAATATCCGATGTTAAATATCCTTCTTTCTTGGTCAGTCACCCTGTCAGTCTATGTCTCTCTGTTCCTCTCTTTCTGTCTCTCTCTCTGTCTGTTTCGGACACTGCAGAGTGAGAGTCACCTTGTATGCAGCCCATGATGTTCCTGGCCTCGGAGAGTGTGATGGGACAGCTTAGAGGGAAATTTACTCTGTGTCAAACCCAACATTGTACTTGGCTTGGGAATGTTTAATGGGACAGTGTACCTGGAGCTTTACTGCGTATCCTGGAATTTTGAAGGTCATGGAGTGATTAGATGAATGTTTTCAAGTTAATAAAGGAAACTGATCGGGTGGACAGAGAGCAACTATTCCCAATGGCTGCGGAGTCATGAGCTTGGGGGCATGGTCTAAAAATCTAAACGTAGTCTAAAAAACATTTTAGGAGTGAAATGAAGAAACACTTCAGCACACCAGGTGTGGTATCAGCTTGGAATTCTCTTTCACAAACGGCAATTGATGCTGAGACACTTGTTAATTTTTAAGTCTGAGTTTGATAGATTTTTATTAACCAAAGGTATTAAAGGGCAAAGATAGGTACATGAACTTAAATCACGCATCAGCCATGAGCTCATTGAATGACAGAAGAGTGTTGAGGGGCCAAATGGTCTCCTCCTCTTCCTCTGTCCAACCACAAATATCCTGCTATCACTCTCTGTGTCTCGGTCTGTGTCTCCCTCTTTGTCTCTCTTTCTGTCTGTCTGCCTTCTCTTTCTTTCAAACATCTGTGGAAACCCACACATTGGTTAGCCATTTTAGGCTAGTTCTCAGTGGGAATTGTATATTACCACAACACTGGGTCATTTATTTCAGAGACGAACTCCTCACTAATGTAAGGTCAGTGCTTAAAACGTGACAGAGACACAGACATGGAGAGACTGAGGCACACAGTACTAGAAAGGAATCAATCAATTCCTTGGACCCACTAATTTTGCCTCTACTGTGATTAGGCTGGGTGGCCTGTAATTATTCAGTCTCTTACTTTCTCCCTTGTTAATCAACAGTGCAACATGTGCAGACCTCCAGTCCTCTGGCAGCACGACTGTAACCAGAGAGGACTGGAACATGATGGTCAGAACCTCTGCTATTTCCTCTCTGCACCTCATCACAGTCGGAGCCTGGTGAATTATCACTTTCAAAGATGCTGAACCCCTGAATATTTACTCTCTCCCTCTTTATCCCATTCAATATTTCAAACCCCTCCTCATTGACTACAATGTCTGCGACGCCTTCACGGGTAGAAAAAGGAGGAGAGACGATATAAAGTAAAGGATACAAGGGATTAGGGGGAATGAGGAACTGAAGGAAATTCGTATTTGTCAGAAGGTTGTATTGGATAAATTAATGGGGCTGAAGGTTGATAAGTTCCCAAGACCTGATATTCTACATCCCAGAGTGTTGAAAGAGGTCGCGATGGAGATAGTGGATGCATTGGTGATCATCTTCCAAAACTGTATAGTTTCTGGAACGGGTCCTTCATATTGGAAGGTAGCAAATGTCAGCACACTATTTGAGAAAGGAGGGAGAGAGAAAACAGGGAATTACAGACCTGTTAGCCTTACATCAGTCATTGGAAAAAGGCTAGAACATCTTCTAAATGATGTGATAAATGGATACTTGAATAATAATGATCCGATTGGGCATAGTCAACATGGATTTCGGAATGGGAAATCATGTTTGACCAACCCGTTGGAGTTTTTTTGTGCATATTACTAACAGAACTAATAAAGGTGTAGGTGGCGTACTTGGATTTTCAGAAAGCTTTTGATAATGTCTCCCACAGGAGACGGGGTAGCAAAATTAAAGCACATGGGACTGGAGGTAATATACTGGCATGGATTCAGGATTGGTTAGCAGGCAGAAAACAGAGAGTAGGAATAAACGGGTCATTCTCGCATTGGCAGGCTGTGGCCGCAAGGATCAGTACTTGGGCCCCAGCTGTTCACAATATACTTCAGCGATTTGGATGTGGGGACCAAATGTAATATTCCCAAGTTCTCTAGCTTTGTCACTCTCTCACTCTCCTCTCAGTCTCTACCTCTCTCTGTCTCAGTCTCTCTCTTTCCCACTCCTTGTCTCTCCCAATCCCTGTCACTCCTAATCACGGACTTTCCCAATCCCTGTCTCTCTCCCTCTGTCTCTCACTCCCTCTGTCTCTGCCTCAATCTGTCTCTTTTTCTTAGTTGGATCTTAGAGTAGGTTAAAGGTTCGGCACAACATCGTGGGCTGAAGGGCCTGTACTGTGCTGTACAGTTCCATGTTCTATGTTCTATGTACTTTATCCCTCTCTCTGACTCCCTCTCTCTCCTTCTATCTCTGTCTCATTCGATGTCACTCCGCCTCTCTCGTTCTATCTCTGTCTCACTCTCTATCTCTGTCTCTCCCTCTATTACTGGCTCTTCCACTATCTCTCTCTCTCTCTCTCTCTCTCTCTCTCTCTCTCTCTCTCTCTCTCTCTCTCTCACTCTCTCTCTATCTGTCTCTCTGTATCTGTCTCCACCCCATTTCTGACTCTCTCATTGTCTTTCACTATCACTGTCTCTCCCTCTCCCTGTCTTTCTCTGTCTCTCTCTCCCACTCTCTGCCTCTCCTCTCTCTGCCACTGCATCTCCCTCTCTCTTTCCATTTCTCTATGACTTTCACTGTCTCTCCCTCTCTCTCTCTCTCTCTCCCTTTCTCTCTCTCTCTCTCTCTCTCTCTCTATCTGTCTCTCCCTCTATCTCTTTCTCTCCCTCTTGCATTCTCTGCCTCTGTACATGACTGCTGTCTCTCTCTCACACCATCTCTCCCTTTCTCTCTGTCTCTGTCTCTCTCGCTCTCTGCCTGTCTCTGCCTGTCTCTGCCTGTCTCTGTCTCTCTCTGTCACTGCCTATCACTCTGTCTCTCCCTGTCTGTCTGTCTGTCTCTCTCTCTATCTGTCGCTGCCTCGCTCTCCCTCCATCTCTCTCTCTCCTTCTATATCCCCTTCTCCCTATATCTCTCTCTCTCTCCATCTATATCTCTCTCTCTCCCTCTGTCTCTCTCTCCCTCTATCCCTCCTTCTCCATCTATCTGTCCTTATCCCTTTATCTCTCCTTCTCCCTCTCTCTCTCTCCCTCTATCTGTCTCTCTCCCTCTGCCTCCCTTTGTCACGGTTTATCCCTATCCATCTGTCTCTGTCTCTGTCCATCTCCCTTTGTAGTCTGTTTGTGTCCTCCTCACAGCTTACTGTCCAACCTAACCTCTTATCTCCCTCCTTCGCTCTCTATCTATCTATCTCTCTCTCTCACTCTCTTACACCCCAATGCACTAGTTAAGACTGTATTCGACCATGCCTCTGTTTATATGATACTCGGCCTGTCTCCAGTATAAAAATGCTTAAAAAAAGAAGTGTTTTGAAATGGGTGAGCTGTTTGTGGGATGCCTTCCATTTTATATGTAGAGGCGGAGCGCCATCCATTTTATATGTAGAGGGCGAACGCCCTCCGTTTTAAATGGAGAGGGGGACGTTCCTCCATTTTATATGTATACGGTGAGCTCCCTCTATTTTATATGTAGAGGGGGAGCACCCTCCATCTGTTCTATAGACAAGGAATTCCCGCCATTTTATGCATCGAAGTCTCTCTCTCGCTCTCTCTCTCTCTCTCTCTGTCTCTCTCTCTCTCCCACTTCCTCAACCTGTCTCCAAATATTTCTTATTCTTAACCTGTCTCGCTCTCTCTCTCCCTCCTACATCCTGTCAGCCTCTCTCTCCCTCCCTCACACAGTCACTCTCTCTGTCTCCCTCACCCTGTCTCCTCTCTCTCCCTCACCCTGTCACTCTCGATGTCTTCCACACCCTGTCTCTCTGTCTCTCCCTCCCACACACTGTCACTCTCTCTGTCTCCATCACCCTGTCTCTCTGCTTCTCACTGTATCTCTTTCCCTCACATATCTCTCTATTTCTGTCTCTATCCATCTACCTCACTCTGGCACTCTGTCTCTCCCACCCTCAGATTGTCACTCTCTCTCTCCCCTCACACTGTCTCTCCCTCTCTCTCTCCCTCAGCCTGACTCCCTATTTCTCTCTCTATCGCCTTCCCTCACTCTGTCTCTCTCTCTCCCTCCCTCACCCTGTCTCCCTCTCTGTCTCCCTCACACAGTCTCTCTCTCTCCCTCACCCTATCTCTCTCTCTCTGTCTCCCTCACACATTTTCTCTCTCCCTCCGTCACACTCTCTCTCTCTCTCTCCATTCCTCAGACTCTCACTCTCTGTCTCCCTCACCCTATCTCTCTCTCTCTCTCTCTCTGCGTCACTCTGTCTCTCTCTACCTCACACTGTCACTGTCTCTCTCTGTCTCCCTCACACTGTCTCTCTCTCTCTCTCTCTCTCTCTTCCTCACCCGGTCTCTCTATTTCTCTCTCTATCTCTCCCCTCACTCTGTCTTTCTCACTCCGTCCCTCAACCTGTCTCCCTCTCTGTTTCCCTGAAACAGTCTCTCTCTCTCTATCTCTCGCTCACTCTGTCGCTCTCTCCCTCCCTCCCTCACCCTGTCCCTCTCGCAGAGTCTTTCTCTCTCCTTCACACAATCTCTCTCTCTCTCCATCATCCTGTATCTCTCCCTCCATCACCCTGTCTCTCTCTCCTTGTGTGTCTCTGTCTCTCTGTCTCCCTCACACACACACACTCTCTCTAGCTCCCTCACACAGTCTCTTTCTCTCTCTCCCTCAATCTGTCTCCCTATTTCTCTCTCTCTTTCACACTGTCTCTATTTCTCTTTCTGTATCACCCTTTCTCTCTCTCTCGCCTTCCCTCACCCTCTCACTCTTTCTCTCTATTTCCCTCCCTCACCCTGTTTATTTCTCTCTCTGGCTCTCACTCCCTCACTCTGTCTCTCTATGTCTCTATCTCTCTCGCCGTCACCCTGTCTCTCTCGCTCTCACCTCACACAGTTTCTCTCTCTCTCTCTCTCCCTCACCCTGTCTCTCTCTCTCGTTCTCCCTCACCCTGTCACTCTCTCTCTATCTCTCTCCCTCACCCTGTTTCTTTCTCTCTCTCGCTCTCTCTCCCTCACCATGTCTCTCTCTATCTTTCTCTCCCTCACCGACTCTCTATCTCCCTCACTCTGTCTCTTGCTCTCCCTCGCACAGTCTCTCGCTCTCTCATTCCTTCATGCTGTCTCTCTATTTCTATCTCCATCTCTCTCCCTCACCCTGTCACCATCTCTCTCTCCCTCAGTCTGTCTCTCTCTCTCTCTCCCTCACAAAGAATCTCCCCCTGGCTCCATCACGCAGTCTCTCCCTCCCTCACTCTGTCACTCTCTCTGTCCCTCATCCTGTCTCTTTCTTTTTCTCTCCATCTCAGTCCCTCGCTATGTCACTCTCTCCCACAACCTGTCACTCTCTCAGTCTCCGCCACCCTCCCTCTCTCTCCCTCTCTCTGTCTCTCACTCCAACACCCTGACACTCTTTCTCTCTCCCTCACACTTTCACCCTCTCTGTCTCCCTCACCCTCTCTCTCTCGATCCCTCTCCCTCACTCTGTCTCTCTCGCTCCCTCTCTCACCCTGTCACTCTCTCCGTGTCTCTGTCTCCCTCACCTTGTCTCACAATCTCTCTCTCAATCTCTCCCTCACCCTGTCTCTCTATTTTTCTCTCTATCTCTCTCCCTCACTCTGATTCTCTCTCTCTCTCTCCCGCCCTCACCTTGTCACTCTCTCTCTATCTGTCTCCCTCACACTGTCACTCCCTCTCCCTCCCCGTCACCCTGTCTCTCTATTTCTCTCTCTATCTCCCTCCGTCACTCTGTCTCTCCCTCTCTCACTCCCTCACCCTGTCTCCCTCTCTGACTCCCTCACACATTATCTGTCTCTCCCTCACCCTGTCTCTCTCTCTCTCTCTGTCTCCCTCACTCTGTCGCTCTCTCCCTCACACTGTCACTCTCTCCATCTCTCTCCCTCACTCTCTCTCACTCTGCCTCATCCTGTCACTGTCACCCTCTCCCTCACTCTGTCTCTCTCTCTGTCTCCATCCCACAGACTGTCTCTCTCTCACCCGATTACTCGCTCTCGCTCTCTCTGCCTCGCCCTGTCTCTCTCTCTCTCTCTCTCCCTCACCCTGTCTCTCTATTTCTCTCTCCATCTGTCTCCCTCACTGTGTGGCTCTCTCACTCTCTCCTTCACTCTTTCTTTCTCTCTCTCTCTCTGTCTCCCTCACACTCTCTCTCAAACTCTCTCTCCCTCACATAGTCTCTCTCTCTCTCTCTCTCTCTCTCCCTCATACAGTCTCTCTCTCTCTCTCCCTCAGTCTCTCTCTCTCTCCCTCCCTCACAAAGTCTCTCTCTCTGTCTCCATCACGCAGACTCTCTCTCCCTCACCCTATTACTCTCTCTCTCTCCCTCACCCTCTCTCTCTCTCTCCCTCTCACTCTCTCCCTACCCTGTCTCTCTCCCTCAACCTGTCTCTCTATTTCTCTCTCCATCTCTCTCCCTCACTGTCTCTCTCTCTCTCTTCCTCACCCTGTCACTCTCTCTCTCTCCGTTTCCCTGAAAGTGTCTGTCTCTCTCTCGCTCGCTCACTCTGTCGCTCTCTCCCTGCCTCACCCTGTTTCTCTCACACAGTCTCTCTCTCTCTCCATCACCCTGTATCTCTCTCTCTCCATCACCCTGTCTCGCCCTCACTCTGTCTCTTTCTCTCTCTCCCTGAATCTGTCTCTCTATTACTCTCTCTCTTTCACACTTTCTCCCTTACTCACTTTCCATCACCCTTTCTCTCTCTCTCGCCCTCCCTCACCCTTTCACCCTCTATCTCACTATCTCTCTCCCTCACCCTGTTAATTTCTCTCTCTGGCTCTCCCTCCCTCACTCTGTCTCTCTATTTCTCTATCTCTCTCGCCGTCACCCTGTGTCTCTCGGTCTAACCTCACACAGTCTCTCCCTCTCCCTCACCCTCTCTCTCTCTCTCGCTCTCCCTCACTCAGTCACTCTCTCGCTCTCTCTCCCTCACCGTCTCTCTGTCTGCCTCACTCTGTCGCTCTCTCCCTCATCCTTTTTCTCTCTCTCTCTCGCTCTCTCTCCCTCACCCTGTTGCGCTCTATCTCTCTCTCCCTCACCTACTCTCTATCTCCTCACTCTGTCTCTCTCTCTCCCTCGCACAGTCGCTCTCTCTCTCTTTCCATGATGCTGTCTCTCCATCTCTCTCTCCATCTCTCTCCATCACCCTGACTCCCCTCTATCTCTCCCTCACTCTGTCTCTCTCTCTCTCCCTCCCACGCAAAGTCTCTCTCCCTGTCTCCATCACGCAGTCTCTCCCTCCCTCAGCCTGTCACTTTCTCTCTCTCCCTCAACCTGTCTCTCTATTTCTCTCTCCCTCCTACACCCTGTCTACCTCTCTCTCCCTCCCTCACCCTGTCACTCTCTCTGTCTCCCACACCTTGTCTCTCTCTCTCTCCCTCCCTCACCCTGTCACTCTCTCTCTCTGCCTCTGTCTCGCTCACCCTGTCTCTCTCTCTCTCTCTCCCTCCTACACCCTGTCTACCTCTCTCTCCCTCCCTCACCCTGTCACTCTCTCTTTCTCCCTCACCCTCTCTCTCTCTCTATCCCTCTCCCTGTCACTCTCTCTCTCTGCCTCTGTCTCCCTCACCCTGTCTCTCTCTCTCTCTCTCTCTCTCTCTCTCTCTGTCTCTCTCTCTCTCTCTATCTATCTCTCCAACTCCCTGTCTCTATATTTCTCTCTCTATCTCTCTCCCTTACTCTGTCTCTCTCTCTCTCCCGCCCTCACCTTGTCACTCTCTCTCTCTCTGTCTCCCTATCACTATCTCTCTCTCCCTTACCCTTTCACTCTCTCTCTCTCTTTCCCCGCACACTGTCTCTCCCTCTCTATCCCCGTCACCCTGTCTCTTTCACTCTCACCTCACACAGTCGTTCTCTCTCTCGCCCTCACCCTGTCTCTCTCTCTATCTATCTCGCTCCCTCACCCTGTTTCTCTCTCTCTCTCGCTCTCTCTCCCTCACCCTGTCTCTCCCTCTCTCTCTCTCCCTCCTTCACCCGCACTCTGTCTCCCTCACTCTGGCTCTCTCTCTTCCTCACACAGTGTCTCTCTCTTTCGCACTCTCTCTGTCTCTCACCTCCTCTCTCTGTCACTGCCTTCCCATCTATCTCGCTGTCGCTCCCTCTCTCTCTGTCTCTCTCTCTCTCTCTCTGTCTCTCCATCTCTCTCTTTCTCTTCTCTCCCTGTCACTCTTTCTCTCCCTCTGACTATGACTCTGTTTGTCTCTCTTTCAAACCTTCTCTTTCTCTCTTTGTTTCTATCTCCCGCTCTCTCTCTCTCGATATCTCTCTCTCCCTCTATTTCTCTCTCCCTCTATTTCTCTCTCCCTATATCTCTCTCTTTCTCCCTCTATTTCTTTGTCCCTCTATCTCTCTCTCTCCCTCTGTCTCTCTCCTTCTCTCTCTCTATCTCTCTCTCCCTCTCTATCGATCTCTCTCCTCCTCAAACTCTCTATCACTCTGTTTCTCTCTACCCTGTCTCTCTTTGTGCTGTTTATCCCAATCCATCTGTCTCTGTCTCTGTCCATCTCCTTTTGTCGTCTACTTGTGTCCTCCTTACAGCCTACTGTCCCACCTAAACCTGATGTCTCTCTCTTTCACTCATTCTTTCTCTCTCTCTCTCTCTCTATCGCTGTCTCCCTCACCCCAATGCACTAGTTAAGACTGGATTTGACCATGCATCTGTTTATATTATACTCGGCCTTGTCTCCGGTATAAAAATGTTAAAAAAGTGTTGTAAAATGGGTGAGGTGCCTGTGGGATCCCCTCCATTTTATATGTACAGTGGAACTCCACCCATTTTATATGCAGTGGGGGAGCTCCCTCCGTTTGTTCCACAGACAGAGAGCTCGTCCATTTTATCTTTAGGAGGGCATCTCCCTCCATTTTATATGTCGAGGGGTAGCTCCCTCCATTTGTTCTATAGACAGGGATTTCCTCCATTTTATATGTAGAAGGGCATCTTTATCCACTTTATATGGAGGTGGAAAAAACTCCCTCCATTTTATATGTAGAGCGATAGCTCCCTCCAATATTTCGATAGACAGGGATCGACCGCCATTTTATATATAGAAGGGAAGCTCCCTTTATTTGTTCTGCAGACAGGGATCGACCTCCAATTAATATGTAGAATGACATCTCCGTCCACTGGAGATGCAGAGGGGGAGCTCCCTCCATTTGTTATATAGACAGGGATCTCCTCCATTTTATATGTAGAAGGGCATCTCCCTCCACTTTATATGTCGTGGGGGTGCTCCGTCCATTTTATATTTAGAGAGGGAGCGCCCTCACTCTATCTCTCTCCCTCACTCTCTCTCTTTCTCTCTCCCCCGAACCCTGTCTCTTTCTCTCTCCCTCTCCCCCTATCTCTCTCTCACCCTCCCTCCCTCTCTCTCTCCCTCTCCCTCACTCACTCTCTCTCTCTCTCCCTCACCCTCTCTCTTTCTCTCTCTCCCTCACCCTCTCTGTATGTCTCTCTCTCTCCCATACTCTCTCTCTCTCTCTCTCTCCCTTCCTCAACCTGGCTCGCTCTCTGGATCTCTCCCACACCCCGGCTCTCTCTCTCTCTCCCTCACCCTGTCTCTCTCTCTCTCCCCTCACCCTGTCTCTCTCTCTCTCCGTCTCTCTCTACCCCTCATTCTGTCTGTCTCTGTCTCCATCAACCTGTCTCTCTCTCTCCCTCATCCTGTCTCTCTCTCTCTCTCCCTCACCCGTCTCTCTCTCTCTCTCTCCCTCCCTCTGTCTCTCTCTCTCTCTCGCTCTCTCCCTCGCCAGCTCCTCTTGCTCTCTCTGACTCCCTCACCCTCTCTCTCTCTCTCCTTCACCCTGTCTCTGTTTCTCTCTCTCTCCCTCACCCTCTCTCTCTTGCTCTCTCTCCCTCCCCTGTCTCTCTGTCAGTCTGCCTCACCCTGTCTCTCTCTACCTCTCTCTCTCTTTCACTCTCTCACTCTCTCTCTCTCTCTCTCCCTCGATCCGTCTCTCTCCCTCCGCCTCCCTTTGTCATGGTTTATCCCTATCCATCTGTCTCTGTCTCTGTCCATCTCCCTTTGTTGTCTGTTTGTATCCTCCTCACAGCTTACTGTACCACCTAACCTCGTATCTCCCTCCCTCCTTCACTCTCTATCTATCTATCTCTCTCTCTCACTCTCTTACACCCCAATTCACTAGTTAAGACTGTATTTGACCATTCCTCTGTTTATAGATACTCGGCCTGTCTCTGGTTAAAAATGCTAAAAAAGTGTTTTAAAATGGGTGAGGTGTTTGTGGGATGCCTTCCATTTTATATGTGGAGGCGGAGCGCCATCCATTTTATCTGTAGAGGGCGAACGCCCTCCTATTTTAAATGTAGATGGGGGACGTTCTCCATTTTATATGTAGGACGGTGAGCTCCCTCTATTTTATATGTAGAGGGGGAGCTCCCTCCATTTGTTCTATAAGCAAGGAATTGCCGCCATTTTATGCATGGAAGTCTCTCTCTCTCTCTCTCTCTCTCTCTCTCCCACTTCCTCAACTGTCTCCAAATATTTCTTATTCTTACCCTGTCTTGCTCTCTCCCTCACCCTGTCTCTCTCTCTCTCGCTCCTACATCCTGTCTGCCTCTCTCTCCCTCCCTCTCCCTGTCTTTCTCTCTGTCTCCCTCACACTGTCTCTCTCTCTCTCTCTCTCCCTCCCTCACCCTGTCACTCTCTGTGTCTTCCTCACCCTGTCTCTCTGTCTCTCCCTCCCTCACACTGTCTCTCTGTCTCCTTCACCCTGTCTCTCTACTTCTCTCTGTATCTCTCTCCTTCACTCTGTCTCTCACTCTCTCCCTCGCCCTGTATCTCACTCTCTCTCTCGCTCTCTCTCCCCCTCACCCCATTGCTCTCTATTTCTGTCTCTATCTCTCCACTTCACTCCTGTCTCTCTGTCTCTTCCCACCTCAGCTTGTCACTCTCTCTCTCCCCTCACACTGTCTCTCCCTCTTCTCTCTCTCCCTCAGCCTGACTCCCTCTCTGTCTCCCTCACACAGTCTCTCTCTCGCCCTCACCCTATCTCTCTCTCACTGTCTCCCTCACACATTCTCTCTCTCCCTCCGTCACACTGTCTCTCTCTCTCTCCCTTCCTCAGCTCTCTCTCTCTCTCTGTCTCCTCACCCTGTCTCTCTCTCTCTCTCTCTCTCTCTCCCCTCCTCTGCCTCTCTCTACCTCACACTGTCACTGTCTCTTTCAGTCTCCCTCAAACTGTCTCTCTCTCTCTCTCTCTCTCCCTCACCCTGTCTCTCTATTTCTCTCTCTATCTCTCCCCTCACTCTGTCTCTCTCACTCACTCCCTTCCTCACCCTATCTCCCTCTCTGTCTCCCTCACACGGTCTCTCTCGATCCCTTCCTCACTCTATCTCTCTCTCCCTCCCTCTCTCTGTCGCCCTCTCTCAACCCGTCTCTCTGTCTCTCTCTCTCTCTCCCTCACTCACTCTGTCTCTCTCTCTCCCTCCCTCACGCAGTCTCCTTCTGTGTCTCCCTCACAGTCTCTCTCTCTCTCCCTCCCTCACACAGTCTCCCTCTCTGCTCCCTCACGCAGTCTTTTCTCTCTCCCTCCCTCACACTGTCTCTCTCTCTGTCTCCATCACACTGTCTCTCTCTCTCTCTCACTCACACACACTGTCTCTCTATCCTCTCTCCATCTCTCTCCCTCACTCTGTCTCTCTCTGCCTCATCCTGTCACAGTCACCCTCCCCCTCACTCTGTCTCTCTCTCTGTCTCCATCCCGCAGACTCTCTCTCTCTCACCCTGTTACTCTCTCTCGCTCTCTCTGCCTCGCCCTGCCTCTCTCTCTCTCTCTCTCTCCCTCACCCTGTCTCTCTATTTCTCTCTCCATCTCTCTCCCTCACTGTGTGGCTCTCTCACTCTCCTTCACTCTTTCTCTCTCTCTCTCTGTGTCCCTCACACTCTCTCTCAACCTTTCTCTCCCTCAGTCTCTCTCTCTCTCTCTCCCTCCCTCACAAAGTCTCTCTCTCTCTCTGTCTCCATCACGCAGACTCTCTCTCCCTCACCCAATTAGTCTCCTCTCTCCCTCACTATCTCTCTCTCTCTCACACTCTCTCTCTCTCTCTCTCCCTCCCTCTGTCTCTCTCTCTCTCTCGCTCTCTCCCTCGCCCAGCTCCTCTTGCTCTCTCTGACTCCCTCACCCTCTCTCTCTCCTTCACCCTGTCTCTGTTTCTCTCTCTCTCTCCCTCACCCTCTCTCTCTTGCTCTCTCTCCCTCACCCTGTCTCTCTGTCTGTCTGCCTCACCCTGTCTCTCTCTACCTCTCTCTCTCTTTCACACTCTCACTCTCTCTCTCTCTCTCTCCCTCGATCCCGTCTCTCTCCCTCCGCCTCCTTTGGTCACGGTTTATCCCTATCCATCTGTCCTCTGTCTCTGTCCATCTCCTTTGTTGTCTGTTTGTATCCTCCTCACAAGCTTACTGTACCACCTAACCTCGTATCTCCCTCCCTCCTTCACTCTCTATCTATCTATCTCTCTCTCACTCTCTTACACCCCAATGCACTAGTTAAGACTGTATTTGACCATTCCTCTGTTTAATATGATACTCGGCCTGTCGCTGGTATAAAAATGCTAAAAAAGTGTTTTAAAAATGGGTTAGGTGTTTGTGGATGCCTTCCATTTTAATATGTGGAGGCGGAGCGCCATCCATTTTATCTGTAGAGGGCGAACGCCCTCCATTTTAAATGTAGATGGGGACGTTCCCTCCATTTTATATGTAGACGGTGAGCTCCCTCTATTTTATATGTAGAGGGGGAGCTCCCTCATTTGTTCTATAAGCAAGGAATTGCCGCCATTTTATGCATGGAAGTCTCTCTCTCTCTCTCTCATCTCTCTCTCTTCTCTCTCTCCCACTTCCTCAACCTGTCTCCAAATATTTCTTATTCTTACCCTGTCTTGCTCTCTCCCTCACCCTGTCTCTCTCTCTCTCTCGCTCCTACATCCTGTCTGCCTCTCTCTCCTTCCCTCTCCTGTCTTTCTCTCTGTCTCCCTCACACTGTCTCTCTCTCTCTCTCTCCCTCCCTCACCCTGTCACTCTCTGTGTCTTCCTCACCCTGTCTCTCCCTCCCTCACACTGTCTCTCATGCCCTCTTCACCCTGTCTCTCTACTTATCTTTGTATCTCTCTCCTTCACTCTGTCTCTCTCTCTCTCTCCTCACCCTGTATCTCACTCTCTCTCTCGCTCTCTCTCCCCCTCACCCATCTCTCTATTCTGTCTCTATCTCTCCACTTCACTCTGTCTCTCTGTCTCTCCCACCCTCAGCTTGTCACTCTCTCCCTCCCCCTCACACTGTCTCTCCCTCTTCTCTCTCTCCCTCAGCTGACTCCCTCTCTGTCTCCCTCACACAGTCTCTCTCTCGCCCTCACCCTATCTCTCTCTCACTGTCTCCCTCACACATTCTCTCTCTCCCTCCGTCACACCGTCTCTCTCTCTCTCCCTTCCTCAGGCTCTCTCTCTCTCTGTCTCCCTCACCCTGTCTCTCTCCTCTCTCTCTCTCCCTCCCTCTGCCTCTCTCTACCTCACTGTCACTGTCTCTCTCAGTCTCCCTCAAACTGTCTCTCTCTCTCTCTCTCTCCTTCACCCTGTCTCTCTATTTCTCTCTCTATCTCTCCCCTCACTCTGTCTCTCTCCCTCACTCCCTTCCTCACCCTATCTCCCTCTCTGTCTCCCTCACACGGTCTCTCTCGATCCCTCCCTCACTCTATCTCTCTCTCTCCCTCCCTCTCTCTGTCGCCCTCTCTCAACCCGTCTCTCTGTCTCTCTCTCTCTCTCCCTCACTCACTCTGTATTTCTCTCTCCCTCCCTCACGCAGTCTCCTCTGTGTCTCCCTCACACAGTCTCTCTCTCTCTCCCTCCCTCACACAGTCTCCCTCTCTCCCTCCCTCACGCAGTCTTTCTCTCTCCCTCCCTCACACTGTCTCTCTCTCTGTCTCCATCACACTGTCTCTCTCTCTCTCACTCACACACACTGTCTCTCTATTCCTCTCTCCATCTCTCTCCCTCACTCTGTCTCTCTCTGCCTCATCCTGTCACAGTCACCCTCCCCCTCACTCTGTCTCTCTCTCTGTCTCCATCCCGCAGACTCTCTCTCTCTCACCCTGTTACTCTCTCTCGCTCTCTCTGCCTCGCCCTGCCTCTCTCTCTCTCTCTCTCCTCACCCTGTCTCTCTATTTCTCTCTCCATCTCTCTCCCTCACTGTGTGGCTCTCTCATTCTCTCCTTCACTCTTTCTCTCTCTCTCTCTGTGTCCCTCACACTCTCTCTCAACCCTTTCTCTCCCTCAGTCTCTCTCTCTCCCTCCCTCACAAAGTCTCTCTCTCTCTCTGTCTCCATCACGCAGACTCTCTCTCCCTCACCCAATTACTCTCTCTCTCTCCCTCACTCTCTCTCTCTCACTCTCTCTCTCTCTCTCTCTCTCTCTCTCTCTCTCTCTCTCTCTCTCTCTCTCTCTCTCTCTCTCTCCCCTCACCCTGTCTCTCTATTTCTCTCTCCATCTCTCTCCCTCACTGTCTCTCTCTCTCTCTTCCTCACACTGTCACTCTCTCTCTCCGTCTCCCTGAAACTGTCTGTCTCTCTCTCGCTCGCTCACTCTGTTGCTCTCTCCCTCCCTCCCTCACCCTGTTTCCTCACGCAATCTCTCTCTCTCTCCCTGAATCTGTCTCTCTATTTCTCTCTCTCTTCATACTTTCTCTATCTCCATCACCCTTTCTCTCTCTCTCTCGCACTCCCTCAACCTTTCACCCTCTCTCTCTCTATCTCTCTCCTCACCCTGTTAATTTCTCTCTGGCCTTCCCTCCCTCACTCTGTCTCTCTATTTCTCTATCTCTCTCGCCGTCACCCTGTCTCTCTCGCTCCTCACCTCACACAGTCTCTCTCTCTCCCTCACCCTCTCTCTCTCTCTCTCTCTCGCTCGCTCTCTCTCTCTCTCTCTCTCTCTCTCTCTCTCCCTCACCCTGTCTCTCTATTTCTCTCTCCATCTCTCTCCTCACTGTCTCTCTCTCTCTCTTCCTCACACTGTCACTCTCTCTCGCCGTCTCCCTGAAACTGTCTGTCTCTCTCTCGCTCGCTCACTTTGTTGCTCTCTCCCTCCCTCCCTCACCCTGTTTCCCTCACACAGTCTCTCTCTCTCTCCCTGAATCTGTCTCTCTATTTCTCTCTCTCTTTCATACTTTCTCCTCTCCATCACCCTTTCTCTCTCTCTCTCGCCCTCCCTCAACCTTTCACCATCTCTCTCTCTATCTCTCTCCCTCACCCTGTTAATTTCTCTCTGGCCTTCCCTCCCTCACTCTGTCTCTCTATTTCTCTATCTCTCTCGCCGTCACCCTGTCTCTCTCGCTCTCACCTCACACAGTCTCTCTCTCTCCCTCACCCTCTCTCTCTCTCTCTCTCTCGCTCTCCCTCACTCTGTCTCTCTCTCCCTCACCCTAGTTCTATCTCTCTCTCGCTCTCTCTCCCTCACCCTGTCGCGCTCTATCTCTCTCACCCTCACCTTCTCTCTATATCCCTCACTCTGTCTCTCTCTCTCTCTCTCCCTCGCACAGTCTCTCTCTCTCTCTTTCCATGACGCTGTCTCTCCATTTCTCTCTCCATCTCTCTCCATCACGCTGACCCTTCTCTCTCTCCCTCACTCTGTCTCTCTCTCTCTCCCTCTCTCTCCCTCCCACGCAAAGTCTCTCTCCCTGTCTCCATCACGCAGTCTCTCCCTCCCTCACCCTGTCACTTTCTCTCTCTCCCTCATCCTGTCTCTCTATTTCTCACTCCATCTCTCTCCCTTGCTGTGTCTCTCTCTCCCTCACCCTGTCTCTCTCTCACTCCCTCCTACACCCTGTCACTCTCTCTGTCTCCCACACCCTGTCTCTCTCTCCCTCTCACTCCCTCACTCTGTCACTCTTTCTGTCTCCTTCACCCTGTCTCTCTCTCTCTCCCTCCCTCACCCTGTCACTCTCTCTTTCTCCCTCACCCTCTCTCTCTATCCCTCTCCCTGTCACTCTCTCTCTCTGCCTCTGTCTCCCTTACCCTCTC
This sequence comes from Heterodontus francisci, assembly GCF_036365525.1. Classification (NCBI taxonomy): domain Eukaryota; kingdom Metazoa; phylum Chordata; class Chondrichthyes; order Heterodontiformes; family Heterodontidae; genus Heterodontus; species Heterodontus francisci. Next base: position 6,419,301 of record NW_027140989.1, on the reverse strand, counting down.
TCTCTCTCTCTCTCTCTCTCTCTCTCTCTCTCTCTCTCTCTCTCTCTCCCTCTCTCTCTCTCTCTCTCTCCAACTCCCTGTCTCTATATTTCTCTCTCTATCTCTCTCCCTTACTCTGTCTCTCTCTCTCTCCCGCCCTCACCTTGTCACTCTCTCTCTCTGTCTCCCTCTCACTATCTCTCTCCCTTACCCTTTCACTATCTCTCTCTCTTTCCCAGCACACTGTCTCTCCCTCTCTATCTCCATCACCCTGTATCTTTCACTCTCACCTCACAAATTCGTTCTCTCTCTCGCCCTCACCCTGTCTCTCTATCTATCTATCTCTCTTGCTCACCCTGTTTCTCTCTCTCTCTCGCTCTCTCTCCCTCACCCTGTCTCTCTCTCTCTCTTTCTCTCTCCCTCCTTCACCCGCTCTCTGTCTCCCTCACTCTGGCTCTCTCTCTTCCTCACACAGTGTCTCTCTCTTTCGCGCTCTCTCTGTCTCTCACCCCCTCTCTCTGTCACTGCCTTCCCATCTATCTCGCTGTCGCTCCCTCTCTCTCTGTCTCTCTCTCTCTCTGTCTCTCCATCTCTCTCTTTCTCTTCTCTCCCTGTCACTCTTTCTCTCCCTCGGTCCATGACTCTGTTTGTCTCTCTTTCAAACCTTCTCTTTCTCTCTTTGTTTCTATCTCCCGCTCCCTCTCTCTCGATATCTCTCTCTCCCTCTGTTTCTCTCCCTCTATTTCTCTCTCCCTATATCTCTCTCTTTCTCCCTCTATTTCTTTCTCCCTCTATCTCTCTCTCTCCCTCTGTCTCTCTGTCCTTCTCTCTCTCTATCTCTCTCTCCCTCTCCATCGATCTCTCTCCTCCTCTAAGTCTCTATCCCTCTGTTTCTCTCCCCCCTGTCTCTCTTTGTGCTGCTTATCCCTATCCATCTGTCTCTGTCTCTGTCCATCTCCTTTTGTAGTCTACTTGTGTCCTCCTTACAGCCTACTATCCCACCTAAACCTTATGTCTCTCTCCTACTCTCCGTCTTGCTCTCTCTCTCTGTGTCTCCCTCACCCCAATGCACTAGTTAAGACTGTATTTGACCTTGCCTCTGTTTATATTATACTCGGCCTTGCCTCTGGTATAAAAATGCTTAAAAAGTGTTGTAAAATGGGTGAGGTGCCTGTGGGATCCCCTCCATTTTATATGTACAGGTGGAACTCCATCCATTTTATATGCAGTGGAGTGCAGGGAGTGGGATCCTGGCCTGTTTCCCGGGGGGATGGTGAGTGGGGGAGGGGCCTGTTTACCAGGGTGATGGGGATTGGAGGAAGGGCCTCTTGCTAATTGAAACAGGCAGTTGGGGCTCGGCCTGCTTCCCATGCTGACGGGGAGTGGGGCGTGGCCTGTTTCCATGGTAACAGGAAGCTGCAGTCTGAATTCTTCATGATCATTTAGAAACTTTATAATCCCTTTATAATACAAAGAATTCTTTATAATTCCTTATAACTGTTTATAATCATTTATACACCTTTACAGCCTTTTTATAACCTTTGTGAACTGCATATAATTCTTCACAATACTTTATAAATCGTTCCTCTCCTTTATGATCGTATATCATTTATTATACTTTATGAGTTGAGCCTAGGTAGGTGAACTCTTGAACCACTTCCAGAGCGTGGTCGCCAATATTGATGGATGGAGCATTTCTGACGTCCTGCCCCATGATGTTCGTGTTCTTGAGGCTGTTGGTTAGGCCAAATTCATTGCAGGCAGCCGCAAACCTGTCGATGAGTCTCTGCAGGCACTCTTCAGTGTGAGATGTTAAAGCAGCATCGTCAGCAAAGAGGAGTTCCCTGATGACGACTTTCCGTACTTTGGACTTCGCACTTTGACGGGCAAGGTTGAACAACCTGACCCCTGATCTTGTGTGGAGGAAAATTCCTTCTTCAGAGGACTTGAACGCATGTGAAAGCAGCAGGGAGAAGAAAATCCCCAAAAGTGTGGGTGCGAGAACACAGCCCTGTTTCACACCACTCAGGATAGGAAAGGGCTCTTTAAGGACAGTAACCTGTCTCTAGATGCAGAAATCAACAAGTGCATGGGTAAGGCTTCCACTGCTATGTCCACACTGGCCAAGAGAGTGTGGGAAAATGACGCACTGACACGGAACACAGAAGTCCGAGTTTATCAGGCCTGTGTTCTCAGTACCTTGCTCTATGGCAGCGAGGCCTGGACAACGTATGTCAGACAAGAGCGACGTCTCAATTCATTCCATCTTCACCGCCTCTGGAGAATACTTGGCATCAGGTGGCAGGACTGTATCTCCAACACAGAAGTCCTCGAAGCGGCTAACATCCCCAACACTACTGAGTCAACGGCGCTTGACATGGCTTGGCCATGTGAGCGGCATGGAAGATGGCAGGATCCCCAAAGATACATTGTACAGCGAGCTCGCCACTGTTATCAGACCCACCGGCCGTCCATGTCTCCGCTATAAAGACGTTTGCAAACGCGACATGAAATCCTGTGACATTGATCACTAGTCATGGGAGTCAGTTGCCAGCGTTCGCCAGAGCTGGTGGGCAGTCATAAAGACAGGGCTAAGTTGTGGCGAATCGAAGAGACTTAGTAGTTGGCAGGAAAAAAGACAGAGGTGGAAGGGGAGAGCCAACTGTGTAACAGCCCCGACAAACAAATTTCTCTGCAGCACCTGTGGAAGAGCCTGTCACTCTAGAATTGGCCTTTATAGCAACTCCAGGCGCTGCTTCACAAACCACTGACAGCAGGCACGTATCCATTGACTCTCGAGATAAGGAGGCCCAAAATAATACTTTATGAGCCTATATACTCAGTTATAACCGGCTACATGTCACACATTTACTTGCATGGATAGTGAAAATGATCGCCGTGGATTGTTCTCATTTCAAACAGGCCACAGTGCATATAATTCAAAATGCCCGGATAACATGTCATTAAAATGGCCTAAGTTATTAGCATATAAAATGGCCACAGTGCATATCATATAAAATGGCCACAGTGTGTGACACTTTAAATGGTGACAGCACATGTCACTGAAAATGGCCACATTGCATGCCACTTAAAATATTTTCAGTACATCTCGTTTAAAATGGCAGCAGTGCATCGCACTTCAAATGGCCACAGTGCAGGTCACTTCAAATAGCCACACGGAATGTCATTTAAAAAGGCTGCAGTACGTATCACTGAAAATGGTCATAGAGTATGTCACTTAAAATGATCGCACTGCAGATCACTTCAAATGGTCGCAGTGCAGGTCACTTAGAATGGCTGCACTGCATAACACTTTAAATGGTCGTACTGCATATCACTTAAAGTGGCCACAAGGCATGTCACTTAAAAAGGTCACACAGCAGATCATTAAAAAAGTTTGCTTTGCAAGTCACTTAAAATGGCAGCACTGCATACCATTAAAATGGCCGTAGAAGATATCAATCAAAGTGATCGCAGTGTATGTTGCCTAACATGGTCACATAGCATATCACTTAAAATGCCCACTGTGCATGTCACTAAAACATGTTCGCAGGGCATATCACATTAAATGCATACAATGCATGTCACTATAAATGGTTGCACTGCATGTCACTTAAAATAGTGGCATGCATATCACGTAAAAGGGTAGAGTGCACATCATTTAAAATGGCAATGTTAAACATCACATAAAATGGTCGCACTGCAGAGTCCCACCAAGACAACAGGGAATAACTAATATAAAACAGGCCACTGTTTATCCCAGGTGGAGAGGCACCAAGTATAACCTGCACCCCAGGAAAGTTCCAATTCAAACCAGGCCTGTGTTAATACCATCTGGAGTGACACAGAGTCCCACTCACACAGCAGAAAAGGGTCAGTCAAACCAGACCAGTATTAATCCCAGCCGGAGTGGTACTGAGTTCCACTCACACCAGGAAAGAGCCAGTTCAAGCCAGACCTCTTTAATCCCAACTGGAATAGTACTGCATCCCACCCAAACAGCAGGAAAAGACCAATTCAAGCCAGTCCTTTGATAATCCCAGGCCGACTGGAACTGAGTTCTACTCACATCCGAAAGGGCTAGTTCAATCTAGACATGTGTTAATGACAGCTAGAGTGGTACTGAGACCCACTCAATTACCAGGAAAGGGGCAATTCAAACCAAGCCTGTGTTAATCCCAGCTGGAATGGTACTGAGTCCATGCAAACACCAGGAAAGGACCTATTCAAACCAGACTTGTGTGAAGACCATTTGCATTGGTATTGAGTCCCACTCACAAACCAGCAAAATGCCAATTAAAAGCAGACCTGTGTTAATCCCAGCTGGAATGGTACTGAGTAACACTCAAACGCTGGTAAATGGCCAATTGAAGCCAGGACTGTTGAATCCCAGATGGAAAAGTACTGAGTCCCACTCACATTCCAAGAAAGACCAATTCAAACCAGGGCTGTATTAATCCCAGCTGGAGTAGTATTGAGCCCCACTCAAACACCAGGAAATAGCCAAATCACACCAGGTCTGTGTTAATCCCTTCTGCAGTAGGACTGAGTGCCCATGACAAAGTCGGAAAAGCCCAATTCAAACCAGGCCTGTAGTAATCCTGCGGGAGTGGTACGGAGACCAAGTCACACTCCAGGAAAGAGCCAATTCAAACTTGGCCTGTGTTAATCCCAGATGGAGTGATCCTGAATCCTACCAAAACAGGAGGAAATGGCCAATTCACACCAGACCTCCATTAACTCCATCTGCAGTGGTACTGAGTTCCACTCACAGAACAGGTAATGGCCAATATAAACAAGGCCTGTGTTAACTCCAGCTGGAGTGGTACTGAGACACACTCACACAACAGGAAATCGCTAATACAAATGAGACCTAACTTAAACCCATCTGGAGTGTTAATTGAGTCCCACCCACGTTCCAGAAAAGGACCAATTAATACCAAGCCTGTGTAAACCCCATCTGGAGTGGTGCTAAGCCCCATAGACCCACACAACAAAAAGTGGCCTCTGTTACCCCATCTGCAGTGGGACTGAGTCCCACTCACACAGCGGGAAAGGGCCAATTCAAACCAGGCCACTGCTCATCCGATCTGGAGTCGTATTGAGTCATCCATGCTTATGTTAATCCCAGCTAGAGTGGTACTGAGTCCCACCACACACCAGGAAATGGCTCATACAAAGCAGGCCATTTTAATCTCAGTTTGAGTGGTACTGAGTCCCACTCACGCGCCAGTGAAGAGAAAATTCAAACCAGGCCTGCGTTAATCCCATTCAGAGTGGTTCTGAGTTCGACTCACGCAGCAGGAAGGGGCCAATTCAAACCAGGCCATTGTTACTTCCATTTAGAGTCGTACTGAGTGCCACTCACAAACCAGGAAAGGGCCAATTCAGACCATGCCAGTGCTAATCCCAGCTGGAGAGGTACGGAGTCACACTCACAGACCAGGAAACGGTAAATTAAAACCAGACCAGTGTTATTCGCAGCTGTCATGGTACGGAGACCAAGTGGCACACCAGGAAAAGGGAGGCTTGGAATAAGGGGAGTGGTGGTGGAGAGGGTTGGAGTGAGGAGATGGACGGTAAAGAGGGTTGGAGTGAGGGGAGGGGAAGTGAGGAGTGTTGGAGTGAGGATGGGGTCGTGGGGAGAGTTGGAGCGAGGGAGGGGAGGTGGAGAGCGTTGGAGTGACAGGAGGGGTGATGGGGAGTGTTGGACTGAGGGGAGGGGTGCTAAAAAGGGTTGGAGTGTGGCGAAGGGTGATGGAGAGGCTTGAGGTGAGAGAAAGTGCGCTGGGGTTGTTGGAGTGAAGTGAGGGAAGGTGAGGAGGGTTAGAGCGTGTGAAGGGGAGATGAGGAGGGTTGGAGTGAGGAGAGGGTCGGCAGAGAGGTTTGCAGTGAGGCTAGTGTTGGTGAGGAGGGTTGGACTGAACGGTGGGGAGGGTAGGAGTGAGTGGAGGGTTGGAGTGCGGGGAGGGCTGGTCGATGCGGTATGGTTGAAGGGAGCTGTGGTGTGGGTGATGGAGTGAAGTGTGGAAAGGTGAGGAGGGTGACAGTGTGTGAAGGGGTTGTGAGAAGGGTTGGAGTGATAGGAAGGGTCTGGGGAGGTTTGGAGTGAGATGTTGGGATCGTGGGGAGTGTTGGTGCGAGGGAGGGGAGGTGGAGGGCGTTGGAATGACGGAAGGTTTGATGGGGAGGGTTGGAGGGAGCAGAAGTGCGGTGGAGAGTGTTGGAGTGAGGGATGGGACGATAGAGAGGGTTGCAGTGAGGGGAGTGTTGGTGAGGACGGTTGGACTGAGCAGTGGAACGGTAGGGAGAGTTGGAGTGAGGGGTGGGTTGGTGTGCAGAGAGTGCTGCTAAAGTGTGTTGGAGTGTGAGGAGCGGTGGTGGAGAGGATTGGGGTGGGGGGAGGTGCGGTGGGGGTTTTGGAGGGAAGTTAGGGAAGGTGAGGAGAGTTAGATTGTGTGAAGGGGAGGTGAGGAGGGATGGAGTCGGGGAGGAGCTGTGCAGAGGGTTGAAGTAAGGGGAGAGGCGCTGGAGATGGTTGGAGTGAAAGGAGGAGCCTTCGGCTTGTTGGAGTGAGGGGAGGGGCTGCAGGGAGTGTTTGGATGAGGGAGGGTCGCTGGGGAGGGATGAATTGAGGGGAGGCGTGGTGGAGAGGGTTGGAGAGAGGCGACGGCAGGTGAGCAGTGCTGGAGTGTGTGAAGGGGTGTTGAGGAGTGTTAGAGTGAGTTGTGGGAAGGTGAGGAGAGTTGGAGTGAAGGGAGGGGTCGTGAGGAGTGCTGGATTGAGGTGAGGTGCGGTGAGAATTGTGTTGGAATGAAGGAAGGGACGGTGGGGAGGTTTGGAGTGAGGGGATGTGTGGTGGAGAGGGTTGGAGTGAAGGGAAGGGGTGAGAAGGGATGGAGTGATGGGAGGGGCAGCGTCGAGTTTTAATGTTAGGGGAGGGAATGTGAGGAATGTTAGAGTGTGGGGAGGGGTGGTGGAGAGAGTAGAGTGAGGGAGATGTTGTGGGGAGGGTCTGAGTGAGGGAAGGGGCGGTGGAAGTGTTGGAGTCATGAGAGGGGCAGTGGAGAGTGTTGGCGTGAGGAGACTTGTCGTGGGGAGGGTTGGAGTGTGGGGAGGGGCAGAGAGGATGTTCGAATTAGGGGAGGGGTGGTGGGGATGTAGGGAGTGAGGGGAGGGTTGATGGAGAGCGTTGCAGTGAGAGGAGGGGTAATGGGTGGCTTGGAGTAAGGGTGGGGTGGTAGGGAGGTTTGGAGAGTGTGGAGAAGCTGTGAGGTTGGTTGGGGTGAGGGGACGGGCAGTGGGGAGATTGGAGTAAGGGGAGGTATTACAGGGAGTTGTGGAGGGAGAGTAGGATCGGTCAGGAGGGATGGCGTGAGGGGAGGTGTGGTCGAGAGGGTTGGACTTAGGGGAGGGGTTGTATAGATTGTTGGATTTGAGGAGAGTGGCTGTGGGTTAGATTGAAGTGAGGCTAGTGGCTGTGGGTAGGTTGGAGTGAGAGGAGGGGTGGTGGGGAACACTGGAGTAAGAAGAGGGGTAATGGGTGGGTTACAGTGAGGGGAGGGGAGAAGCGGAGTGTTGCAGTGAGGAGAGGGGCGCTGGTGAGGATTGGAGTGAGGGGAGGTGGTGGGGTGTGCTGGTGTGTTGGGATGGGCCAGAGCGAGTGTTGAAGAGACGGGAGTGATGGTAGGGAGGGTTTGAGTGAGGAGAGAGGCTGGGGGGAGGGTTGTAGTGAGGGGAGGGGTGGCAGGGAGAGTTGGAGTGAGGGGAGGGGTGGTGAGGAAAGTTGGAGTGAGCAAAGCGGAGGTGAAGAGGGTGGAGTGAGGTGACCAACGGTGGGGAGGGTTGGACTGAGCGGAGGGGTGCTGGGCAGTTTTGGAGTGAGGGGTTGTGAGGAGGGGCAGTGGGGTGCGTTGGGATGTGGGGAGATGCGGTGTGTAGGGTTCAAGTGATGGACGGGTGGTGGGGAGGTATGGAGTGAGGAAAGGTGTGGTAGGGAGCGTTGGAGTGAGGGGAGGGGCGGTTCGGGCATTGGAGTAAGGGACGGGCGGTGGGGAGGGTTGGAGTGAGGAGTGCGCTGGGGGCATTGGAATGATGTGACAGGCTATGGAGAATTTTGGTCTGGGTGGAGGGGACGTGAGGAGGATTGGAGTGAGGGGAAAGCGGTAGGGAGCGTTTGACTAAGGTGAGAGGCCATGGGAGGGTCGGAGTGAGGCGTGGAGCGGTGGGGAGGGATGGAGTAAGGGGAGTAGCGGTGAGGAGGGTAAGGGTGAGGAGAGGTACAGTGTAGAGGGTTGCATGCTTGAAGTGTTGCTGGGGAGGGTTGAAATTAAGGGAGAGGGGGTTGGGACTGTTGGAGTGAGGACAGTGGTGGTAAGGAGGGTGAGAGTGAGGGGAGGGGTGGTGGGAAGTTTTGACGTGTGTAGTGGTGCGGTGGGGAGTTTTGAAGAGAGGTGATTGATGTTGGGCAATGTTGGGGTGAGGGGAGGTATGGTGGGGAGGGTTTCAGTGAGTGAAGCGATGGAGTGAGGGGAGGGTGTGACGGAGGAAGGGAGTGAGGGGTGGGGTGGCAGGGAGGGTTGGAGTGAGTGTAGTGGTGGTGGGAATTTTTGAGGTGTGGAGTGGTGCGGTGGGGAGTTTTGAAGTGACGTGAATGATGTTGGGCAATGTTGGAGTGAGAGGAGCTATGATGGGGAGGCTTTGAGTGAGGGGAGGTGCGGTGCAGAGGGTTGCAGTGAGGGAAGCGATTGAGGGGCGGTCGGGAGGGTTGGAGTGAGGGGAAGTGCAGTGGGAAAGGTTGTCATAAGGAGAGTTGAGATTGGCTGGTTGTGGTTAGTTAAGGGTCGGTGGGGAGATTTGGTGTGACTGGAGGGGTGGTGTGGATGTTTGGAGTGATGGTACTGGTGTTTTAGAGACTTGGAATGAGGGGAGGGGCTGTGCCAAGTGTTGGAGTGAGGGGAGAAGCAAAGGGTGGTCTGGAGTGAGGGGAGATGCGGTGGGGAGTGATCGAGTGAGGGGAGGGTCAGTGGGGAGTGTTGGGTGAGTGGCGGGCTGGTAAGGAAGGGTGAAATAATGGGCAGGGGCAGCGGGGAGCATTGCATTGAGGTAACGGGTGGTGGGGTGGCTGGGAGTTAGCAGAGGGGTGGAAGGGAGTGTTGGGGTGACGGGAGGTGTGGTTGGAAATGTTAGAATGAGCGGAGGGGCGGTAGGGTGAGTTGCAGTGGGGGAGGGGTTGTTGAGCATGTTGGAGTGAGGCCAGGTGCTTTCGGGAGGGTTGGAGGGAGGGGAGGGATGCTGGGATTGAGGGGAGGGGCGGTGGGGAGATTTGGGGTGAGGAAGCAGAGGTGAGGTTGAACTGAGGGGTGGGGGTTGAAATGGGTTGGTTTGAGGGGAGTGGCAGTGGGGAGTGTTGGAGTGAGTATACTGCTGGGTGGCAGTGTTGTTGGGAGGGGAGGGGTGGTGAGGAGGGTTACATTTAAGGAAGGGGCGTTGGGGAGGTTTGGAGTACGGCGATGGGTGGGCGGGAGTGTTGGAGTGAGGGGAGGGGTGGTGGGGAGGGTTGGAGTGAGCATAAGGGCGGTGGGGTGTGTTGAGTGAGGGGAGGGGTGGTAGGCAGCGTTGGAGTGAGGGCGGGGTAGTTTGGGGTGTTGGTGTGACAGGAAGGGTAGTGGGTGTGCTGAAGTGAGGGGAGGTGTGGTAGGGACAGTTGGAGTGAGGCTCCGGGTGGTGAGGAGGGTTGGAGGGACGTGAGTGTCCTCTCGGACTGCAGCAATTCAATTCCCACCCCAGAGACTTAACCAACCAGGGGCGGATTCACACTTTCCCGTAGTGCATTTCACTCAAGTCTTCACAAACACAGATCGCTGATACACCATGAGAGGCTTCATAGTGTTCCACAGTGTATTACACTAAACTGTTTACAAACACATATCGCTGATACACCATGAGAGGCTTCATAGTGTTCCACAGTGTATTACACTAAACTGTTTAAAAACACAGATCGCTGATACACCATGAGAGGCTTCATAGTGTTCCACAGTGTATTACACTAAACTGTTTACAAACACAGATCGCTGATACACCTTGAGAGGCTTCAGTGTGTTTCACGGTGTCTTACAGAGAAGGGTTTTATAACACAGGGAGCTGATACACCATGAGAGGCTTCATAGTGTTCCACAGTGTATTACAGATAAGGGTTTTCTAACACAGGGAGCTGATACACCAGGAGAGGCTTCACAGTGTTCCACAGTGTATTACAGATAAGGGTTTTCCAACACAGGGAGCTGATACACCAGGAGAGGCTTCACAGTGTTCCACCGTACATTTCACAGAAGGATTTTTAAACACAGGGAGCTGAGATACCATGTGAGGCTTCAGAGGGTTCCATAGAGCATTACAGTGAAGTGCTAACAAATACAGAGAGCTCTGGGACCACGGGAGGATTCATAATGTTCCACAGTGCGTTACACTTAAGTGTTTATAAAAATCAGAGAGCTGATGCGCCAGTAGAGGCTTCACATTGTTCCACAGTGCATTACATTGAGGTGTTTACAAACTCAGAGAGCTGAGACACGAGGAGAGTCTTCATCGCATTCCACAATGCATTGCATTGAAGTGTATACAAATACAAATATTTCATGGACCATGGGAGGATTCCCAGTGATCTATAGCGCATTTAACGGAAGTGTGTACAAGTATAGGGAGCTGATGCACTATGGAAGGCTTCACAGTGTTCCATAGTACATTGGACAGAAGTGTTATAAGCACAGAGAGCTGATACACTGTGAGAAGATTCATAGTGTTCCACAGTGTATTACACCGAACTGTTTACTAACACAGAGAGCTGGTAGAGTCTGATAGGATTCAATGTTCCACAGTGCATTACATAGAAGTGTTTACAAACACAGAGTGCTGAAACAGCATGGGAGGCTTCACAGTGTTCCACAGTGCATTTTACTGACGTGCTTGCAAACACAGAGTGATGATACACCAGGAGAGGCTTCACATGGTTGTACAGTGCATTACACTTAAGTATTTATAAATACAGAGGGCTGATACACCATGGGAGGCTTCACAGTGTTCCCACGTACATTGCACTAAAGTTTTTACAAACTCAGAGAGCTGATACACTAGGAGAAGCTTCATACGGTTCGACAGTGCATTACACTGAAGTGTATACAAACACAAATAGCTCATGGACCATGGGAGGATTCATCGTGATCTACAGCGCATTTAACGGAAGTGTGCACAAGCATTGGGAGCTGATACACTATGGGAGGCTTCACGGTGTTCTCTGGTGCATCAGAAGTGTTTATAAAGACAGAGAGCTGAGACACCTTGAGAAGATTCACAGTGTTCCACAGTGCATTACACTGAAATGTTTACAAACACAGAGAGCTCATGGACCAAGGAAGGATCCACAGTGTTCTAAAGTGCATTACACAGAGAGATTTATAATCTCAGAGAGCTGATGCACCATTACAGGCATCGTAGAGTTCCACAGTGCATTGCACTGAATTTTTTACAGACAGAGAAATCTGATACAGCATGGAAGGCTTCACTGTGTTCCTCAGTACATTACACTGATGTGTTTATAAATACAGAGAACTGAGACTCCATGAGAGGCTTCACAGTGTTGCACAGTGCATTATATTGAAGTGTTTACAGACACAGAGAGCTGAAACACGATCTGAGGCTTCACATTGCATCACAGTGAAGAGTTTACAAACGCAGAGAGCTTGGTACCATGAGAGACTTCACAGTGTTCCACAGTGTATTAAACAGATGTGTTTACTAGCGCAGAGAGCTGATACATCATGGAGAACTTCACAGCGTTCCCAAATACATTGCACTGCCTTTATAGCAAACACCGGTAGCTGAAGCACCATGAGAGCCTTTACAGTGTTCCACAGTGCATTACAGTGAAGTGTTTATAAACATAGAAAGCTGATAGACCATGAGAGGCTTCACAGTGTTTCACAGTGAATTGCAATGACATGTTCATAAACACAGAGAGTGGATGCACAATGAGAGGCTTCAGATTGTTGCACAGTGGCAAAAAACAGGGAGTAGGAATACAGGGGTAATTTTCGCGTTGGCAGGCTGTGATTCGTGGGGTACCACAGGTATCAGTGCTGGCCCGCCAGCTATTGACAAGATAGATCAAAGATATGGATGTGGGGATCAAATTTAATACTTCCAATTTCGCAGATGAATCAAAACAAGGTGGGAATGTGTGTTGTGAGAAGATGCAGGGCAGAATTGGACAGAATTAGTGAATGGGAAAGAACATGGCAGATGGAGTATAATGTGGAAAAAAAACGTCAGGTTATCGAGGTTGGTAGGAGGAATATCTATGCAGCGTATTCCTTATTTGGTAATAGATTAGACATTGTCGATGTCCAAAGGGATCTGGGTGTTTTAAAGGGTGTTTAACGAAGGTTCATCAGACTTGTTCCCGGGATGGTGGGACTGTCCGATGAAGAGTGATTGCTGATATTGGGCCTGTATTCTCTAGAGCTTTGAAGAATGAGAGGTGACCATATTGAAACCGACACAAAGCTTAAAGGGATAGACAGGGTCGATGCAACCAAGCTGTTTCTGCTGGTTGGGGAGTCTAGAACCAGTGGACACAATTCCCAGATAAGGGGGAAGCCTCTTAGGAAAGATACGAGAAAAATGTCTTCACTCAGAGGGTTGTGAAGCTTTGGCATTCTCTACCCCAGAGGGCTGTGGAAGCTCAGTAATTGAGTATGTTTAAAATGGAGATTCACTGATTTCTAAATACGAATGAAATAAAGAGCATTAGGAAAAAGGCATTGAAGTGGATGATCAGTCATGATAGCATCGAATGCTGAATCAGGCGACATGTGATGAATGGCCTACTCGTGCTCCTACTTTTCTATGTTCCTCTGCCTTTCATCACATTTCAGTAAAGGTGCTTGCTGGTCAATATGAAAATATTGCTGAAAACATTATTGGCTCTCGAAAATCATTTCCCTGTCGGTGCAATGATGCAGATTTATATACCCATCTCCAGCACCCCAGATTATCTTTTACTGTGATATTTATTGAGGAACAGCTATTGTCCAGGAGAGCATGACTAACTGCCCCGCTCTTCTTTAAAATAGTATCATGGGATCTTTCATCACCACCTCAGTGGGTAAAGGTGGCGTGAGGGCCCGGTTTAACGTCGCATCTGAAATAAAGGCTCCTTCAGCTGTGCAGTGCTACCTCAGTAAAGTCTTTATGATCATGCAGCAGTCCTTGACTCATTGAAGGTGACAATGCAGGTTGAGACAGTAGTTAATAAAGCATACAATATTCTAGGCTTTATTCATAGGGGCACAGAGTACAAGAGTAATACTGTAATTTTGAACTTGTATAAGACAATATTTCAAGCACAGCTGGAGTATGACGTTCAGTTTTGGTCGCCAAACTTTAGGAAAAATGTGGGGACATTGGAGAGTGTGCAGGAAAGATTCACGGGAATGTTTCCTATGATGAGGAATTTCAGTTATAACATAGAATGGAGAAGTTTTGACTGTTTTCCTTGGAGAAGAGAAGGCTGAGAGGTGGTTTAATAGAGGTATACAAAATCATGAGGGGTCTGGTCAGAGGAGATAGGGAGAAACTGTTCCCACTCGTGAAAACATCGAGAACAAGAGGGCACAGATTTAAAGTATTTAGTAAGCGAAGAAAAAGTGACATGAGAAAAAACTTTTTCACGCCGCGTGTTGTTAATGTGCTGCCTGAGAACGTGGTGGAGGCACGTTTAAGTGAAAAATTCAAAAGGGAATTAGACAGTTAAATGAAAAGGAAGAATGTGCAGCGTTATGGGGAGAAGGCAGCGGACTGGAACTAAGGGAATTTCTCTTCCAGAGAACCATTGTAGACACTATGGGCCAACCCACTTCCTTCTGCATTGTCACGATTTTAGCATTCAGTAATGTCCCTCTGACAGTGCAGAAATCCCTCAGTAATGTCGCAGCACTCCCTCAGTTAAGTCCCTCCGACATTGCAGTGCTCCCTCAAAAATGTCTCCCCAGTATATAACAATATAACATATAAGTGCTCCCTCAGTAATTCCCTCCCGTAGTGCAGCACTCCCTCAATTATGTCTCTCTGAGAGCGCAGCGCTCCCTCAAAAATGTTTCCCCAGTAGCGCAGCACACCCTCAGTAATGTTCCTCGTTCACTGCACGGCCTTCATGCCGTAATAATGGATTCGAGTAACTTCATGGAGAGATACAGCACTGAAACAGGCCCTTCGGACTACGGAGTCCGTGCCAACCAACAACCATCCATTTACACTAATCGTACATTAATTCCATACTCTCTTTCCTGCACAAGGGGCAATTTACAATAGCCAATTTACCTACAATTCTTTGGCTGCAGGAGGGCAGAAGCCCACACGGTCACAGGGAGAACTTACAAACTCCGCACATGCAGTACCCAGAACTGAACCACGGTCGCTGGAGTTGGGAGGCTCCAGTGCTGACCACTGCACCACTCCTACTGCCTCTACAGCTGTGTGCTCAAGTCCTTGAGTTGGACTCCTTATCCAGACGTCCTTCCTTCCTCTATCTCGTTTCTGAAGCCCAGAGCTGTACACACACCTTATCCAGCCTCCCTCCTTCCTCCTATGCAGCCAATATCTGGAGCCCAGAGCTGTGCGGAAGATAATCCAGTGTCTGGTCCCTTCCTCTATATCGAGAGTTATAATGGTTTATGTAGAATTGCGAAGTGTTACACAGGGTTATGACGAGTATATCGGATTCTAATTTATTATAAGAAGTGACAAAGGACGAGAACATTTCATTTAGGATTGTAAAATTGTAAATGCTATCATTTTTATAAAGTTTTAAAGAAGAGTTTTAAAGGATTCTGAAAAATCATAAATGATTGTGAAGGATTAGACAGAGGTTAAAGCTTTATTAAGGGTTTTCAAGCTGTAGAGGATTATTCAAAGGTGATGTAGGATTCTAAAAGGTAACAAGGGTGATAACGATTCAGGAACGTTTTTAAAGGAGCATAACGTTTTGTGAGACTATAAATGATTATAAAGGATTACAACATTTATGAAGGATCATAAACATTTACAAATGTTTATAAGGATAATGAAGCGTTATATCGAAATGTGGAGCTTATTCAAGGAGCAGCTACTGCGTGTGCTTGATAAGTATGTACCTGTCAGGCAGGGAGGAAGTTGTCGAGCGAGGGAGCCGTGGTTTACTAAAGAAGTTGAAGCGCTTGTCAAGAGGAAGAAGAAGGCTTATGTTAGGATGAGACGTGAAGGCTCAGTTAGGGCGCTTGAGAGTTACAAGCTAGCCAGGAAGGATCTAAAGGGAGAGCTAAGAAGAGCAAGGAGAGGACACGAGAAGTCACTGTCCGATAGGATCAAGGAAAACCCTAAGGCTTTCTATAGGTATATCAGGAATAAAAGATTGACTAGCTTTAGATTAGGGCCAATCAAGGACAGTAGTGGGAAGTTGTGTGTGGAATCAGAGGAGATAGGGGAAGCGTTAAATGAATAGTTTTGTCAGTATTTACAGTGGAGAAAGAAAATGTTGTCGAGGAGAATACTGAGATTCAGACTATGAGGCGAGATGGGATTGAGGTTCACAAGGAGGAGGTGTTAGCAATTTTGGAAAGTGTGAAAATAGATAAGTCCCCTGGGCCAGATGGGATTTATCCCAGGATTCACTGGGAAGCCAGGGAGGAGATTGCAGAGCCTTTGTCCTTAATCTTTATGCCGTCATTGTCGACAGGAATAGTGCCGGAAGACTAGAGGATAGCAAATGTTGTCCCCTTGTTCAAGAAGGGGACGAGAGACAGCCCTGGTAATTTTAGACCTGTGAGCCTTACTTCGGTTGTGGGTAAAATGTTGTAAAAGGTCATAAGAGACAGTATTTATAATCATCCTGAAAAGAATAAGTTCATTAGCGATAGTCAGCACGGTTTTCTGAAGGGTAGGTCGTGCCTCACAAACCTTATTGAGTTTTTCCAGAAGGTGACCAAACAGGTGGATGAGGGTAAAGCAGTGGATGTGGTGTATATGGATTTCAGTAAGGCAGTTGATAAGGTTCCCCAGGGTAGGCTGTTGCAGAAAATACGGAAGTATGGGGTTGAAGGTGATTTAGAGCTTTGGATCAGAAATTGGCTAGCTGAAAGAAGACAGAGGGTGGTGGTTGATGGCAAATGTTCATCCTGGAGTTTAGTTACTAGTGGTGTACCGCAAGGATCTGTTTTGGGGCCACTGCTGTTTGTCATTTTTATAAATGACCTGGAAGAGGGTGTAGAAGGGTGGGTTAGTAAATTTGCGGATGACACGAAGGTCGATGGAGTTGTGGATAGTGCCGTAGGATGTTGTAGGGTACAGAGGGACATAGATAGGCTGCAGAGCTGGGCTGAGAGATGGCTAATGGAATAGAATGCGGAAAAGTGTGATGCGATTCACTTTGGAAGGAGTAACAGGAATGCAGAGTACTGGGCTAATGGGAAGATTCTTGGTAGTGTAGATGAACAGAGTGATTTTGGTGTCCTGGTGCATAAATCGCGGAAAGTTGCTACCCAGGTCAATAGGGCTGTTAAGAAGGCAAATGGTGTGTTAGCTTTTATTAGTAGGGGGATCGAGTTTCGGAGCCACGAGGTCATGCTGCAGCTGTACAAAACTCTGGTGAGGCCGCACCTGGAGTATTGCGTGCAGTTCTGGTCAGCACATTATAGGAAGGATGTGGAAGCTTTGGAAAGGGTGCAGAGGATATTTACTAGGATGTTGCCTGGTATGGAGGAAAGGTCTTACGAAAAAGGCTGAGGGACTTGAGGTTGTTTTCGTTGGAGAGAAGGAGGAGGAGAGGTGACTTAATAGCGACATATAAGATAATCAGAGGGTTAGATAGGGTGGATAGTGAGATTCTTTTTCCTCGGATGGTGATGGCAAACACGAGGGGACATCGCTTTAAGTTGAGGGGTGATAGATATAGGACAGATGTTAGAGGTAGTTTCTTTACTCAGAGAGTAGTAGGGGCGTGGAACGCCCTGCCTGCACCAGTAGTAGACTCGCCAACTTTAAGGGCATTTAAGTGGTCATTGGATAGACATCCAAGATGGCTCCTGGGCTGGAAGCTCCCTAGGAAGCTCCCTTGCTGTTCAACTCTATCCATGGCCATCTGCTCCCATCCCTAACGTTTTCTCCCCCAATCTGCCCTCTTAAACTGTTTAAATTCCCCTGGCTCTTTAAGTCAGTTCATTTTAGCCCTATCTAAAAGTTAACAGTTAGTTTAGTGTATGTTACCTGGGCCCACTGCCCTCCCCCACCCACACCTGCTCTTTGTTTTCTCAATGAAATTGATCCGGATGAAACTGACGAGAACAGCTGCCGATACTTCAATCTCCGATCCTGCTGTCTTCACAGTCCAGAGTGTCTGCAGCCACGGCATGCGGTAAGTCCATTGAGGTGAAGAAGGAGCTGCGGGACCCGAGAGAAGTCCTGGGAAAAGGTGCCCCGAACACCCAAAACATCCACGAACGGCCCCCCCGGCCGCAACTTCAAAGCGCCCGCGGGAGATGGCTCGGAGAGCATCTGCAGCGCACTGTCGGCAATGCTGCATGCCTTTATTTAAACCACTGCAAAAAAAAAAACCCTTAGCAAATGTAATCACTTCTAAGTCTGCCAAATGATGCTTCACCTCCCGAAGGACGTGGATGAGCTTTCCGGACGTCGATGGTGGGCACTGAGGAAATGGCTTATTACCTGCACCAGATTCCACCCCCCCTCCCCCCCTTTACCCCCCTTCCACCCCCCCCACCCCCGTCCCCTTCCCTGCTCCACCCTCTCAGCTCACCCCCTCACAACCCCGTCCCAGCCCGCCGCCCCCCTCGCACCATCTTCACCCCGCACCCCCTTCCCCTGCACCCCCCCCACCCCCTCCCTCTACCCCTCCCCCTTGCATCCCCTCCTCCCACCGGCACCATCCTACACCTGTGTAGGGGCCCCAACAACCCCACTGCCTTGTGGGCGTCTCGGGAGAGACCAAGGCTAAGGGAGTAAACCCTAACAGAAAATCCGGAGCGGAACCCCGTAGGCGGTCATGTGTCACCTTTGGCATGTTTCCGGCAGTTCCTGCAGCCATACTGGTGCCAAATGTCGTGTCCTGCACTCCTTTGGACCCCACCAGAAAGGCCGAGAGGGGGGTTTTGACGACTGGGCAACTCTCAACCTCCATAAATTTGCCCAGGCATGCGCCATGGAGAGGTCACTCCATAGTTGCCTCACAGCGACTGAAACAGCACGGAAGGCAGCAGTTACGGGTTATAAGTCCAGATAAATTGGCGTAGAAACTGGGCGCCACGGGTTGCCTTTGTCGGTGGGAGAGGTCATTGCACCTCACTGGACAGCTACCGCCCGCCTCAAACCGGGCAGCCCCCGGTCAATAAGGTTCTGTCCCGCCACAGTCTGCCTGCTTCAATGGGTGCTTGGAGCTCAGGGTCATTGCCCGAAAGGTGGACTGATACACCGCACCAAACAACATGAAAAAAGGAAAGAAGGTACCAGCCCTTCGCTTTGCAAGCTGGAACGTCAGAACTATGTGTCCTGGCCTGTCGGAAGACCTTACACAAATCAACGATTCTCGGAAGACCGCCATCATTAACAACGAGCTCAGTAGACTCAATGTGGACATTGCAGCACTTCAGGAGACTCGCCTCCCCGCGAGTGGCTCTCTAGCAGAGCAAGACTACACCTTCTTCTGGCAGGGCAGGGATCCTGAAGAACCAAGACAGCATGGAGTGGGCTTCGCCATCAGAAACTCCTTGCTCAGCATGATAGAGCCTCCCTCAAATGGCTCGGAACGCATACTGTCCATCCGACTGCTCACCACCTCTGGTCCAGTACACCTACTCAGCATCTATGCTCCAACACTCTGTTCCGCACCTGAAGCTAAAGACCAGTTCTATGAACAACTCCATAACATCATTAGCAGCATCCCCAACACCGAACACCTATTCCTGCTGGGGGACTTTAATGCCAGGGTTGGGGCCGACCATGACTCATGGCCCTCCTGCCTTGGGCGCTATGGCGTTGGAAGGATGAATGAGAACGGGCAGAGACTGCTTGAGTTGTGTACCTATCATAACCTCTGCATCACCAACTTGTTCTTTCACACTAAACCCTGTCACCAGGTTTCATGGAGGCACCCAAGATCACGTAGTTGGCAACAGCTAGACCTCATTGTCACAAGGCGAGCCGCCTTAAACAGTGATCAAATCACACGCAGCTTCCACAGTGCGGACTGCGACACCGACCACTCCCTGGTGTGCAGCAAGGTTAGACTCAGACCAAAGAAGTTGCATCATTCCAAGCAGAAGGGCCACCCGCGCATCAACACGAGCAGAATTTCTCACCCACAGCTGTTACAAAAATTTCTAAATTCACTTGTAACAGCCCTTCAAAACACTCCCACAGGGGATGCTGAGACCAAGTGGGCCCACATCAGAGACGCCATCTATGAGTTAGCTTTGACCACCTATGGCAAAAGTGCGAAGAGAAATGCAGACTGGTTTCAATCTCATAATGAAGAGCTGGAACCTGTCATAGCCGCTAAGCGCATTGCACTTTTGAACTACAAGAAAGCCCCCAGCGATTTAACATCCGCAGCACTTAAAGCAGCCAGAAGTACTGCACAAAGAACAGCTAGGCGTTGCGCAAACGACTACTGGCAACACCTATGCAGTCATATTCAGCTGGCCTCAGACACCGGAAACATCAGAGGAATGTATGATGGCATGAAGAGAGCACTTGGGCCAACCATCAAGAAGATCACCCCCCTCAAATCTAAATCGGGGGACATAATCACTGACCAACGCAAACAGATGGACCGCTGGGTTGAGCACTACCTAGAACTGTACTCCAGGGAGAATGCTGTCACTGAGACTGCCCTCAATGCAGCCCAGCCTCTACCAGTCACGGATGAGCTGGACATACAGCCAACCAAATCGGAACTCAGTGATGCCATTGATTCCCTAGCCAGCGGAAAAGCCCCTGGGAAGGACAGCATTACCCCTGAAATAATCAAGAGTGCCAAGCCTGCTATACTCTCAGCACTACATGAACTGCTATGCCTGTGCTGGGACGAGGGAGCAGTACCCCAGGACATGCGCGATGCCAACATCATCACCCTCTATAAAAACAAAGGTGACCGCGGTGACTGCAACAACTACCGTGGAATCTCCCTGCTCAGCATAGTGGGGAAAGTCTTTGCTCGAGTCGCTCTGAACAGGCTCCAGAAGCTGGCCGAGCGCGTCTACCCTGAGGCACAGTGTGGCTTTCGTGCAGAGAGATCGACTATTGACATGCTGTTCTCCCTTCGTCAGATACAGGAGAAATGCCGTGAACAACAGATGCCCCTCTACATTGCTTTCATTGATCTCACCAAAGCCTTTGACCTCGTCAGCAGACGTGGTCTCTTCAGACTACTAGAAAAGATCGGATGTCCACCAAAGCTACTAAGTATCATCACCTCATTCCATGACAATATGAAAGGCACAATTCAACATGGTGGCTCCTCATCAGAGCCCTTTCCTATCCTGAGTGGTGTGAAACAGGGCTGTGTTCTCGCACCCACACTTTTTGGGATTTTCTTCTCCCTGCTGTTTTCACATGCGTTCAAATCCTCTGAAGAAGGAATTTTCCTCCACAAAAGATCAGGGGGCAGGTTGTTCAACCTTGCCCGTCTAAGAGCGAAGTCCAAAGTACGGAAAGTCCTCATCAGAGAACTCCTCTATGCTGACGATGCTGCTTTAACATCTCACACTGAAGAATGCCTGCAGAGTCTCATCGACAGGTTTGCGTCTGCCTGCAATGAATTTGGCCTAACCATCAGCCTCAAGAAAACGAACATCATGGGGCAGGATGTCAGAAATGCTCCATCCATCAATATTGGCGACCACGCTCTGGAAGTGGTTCAAGAGTTCACCTACCTAGGCTCAACTATCACCAGTAACCTGTCTCTAGATGCAGAAATCAACAAGCGCATGGGTAAGGCTTCCACTGCTATGTTCAGACTGGCCAAGAGAGTGTGGGAAAATGGCGCACTGACACGGAACACAAAAGTCCGAGTGTATCAGGCCTGTGTCCTCAGTACCTTGCTCTACGGCAGCGAGGCCTGGACAACGTATGCCAGCCAAGAGCGACGTCTCAATTCATTCCATCTTCGCTGCCTTCGGAGAATACTTGGCATCAGGTGGCAGGACTATACCTCCAACACAGAAGTCCTTGAAGCGGCCAACATCCCCAGCTTATACACACTACTGAGTCAGCGGCGCTTGAGATGGCTTGGCCATGTGAGCCGCATGGAAGATGGCAGGATCCCCAAAGACACATTGTACAGCGAGCTCGCCACTGGTATCAGACCCACCGGCCGTCCATGTCTCCGTTATAAAGACGTCTGCAAACGCGACATGAAATCGTGTGACATTGATCACAAGTCGTGGGAGTCAGTTGCCAGCATTCGCCAGAGCTGGCGGGCAGCCATAAAGACAGGGCTAAATTGTGGCGAGTCGAAGAGACTTAGTAGTTGGCAGGAAAAAAGACAGAGGCGCAAGGGGAGAGCCAACTGTGCAACAGCCCCAACAAACAAATTTCTCTGCAGCACCTGTGGAAGAGCTTGTCACTCCAGAATTGGCCTTTATAGCCACTCCAGGCGCTGCTTCACAAACCACTGACCACCTCCAGGCGCGTATCCATTGTCTCTCGAGATAAGGAGGCCCAAAAGAAAGGATAGACATAAGGATGAAAATGGAATAGTGTAGGTCAGATGGTTTCACAGGTCGGCGCAACATCGAGGGCCGAAGGACCTGTACTGCGCTGTAATGTTCTAATCAATTCTAATCTAAAATGTTGGTTAAAAAGGAATAAAAGGAGTTATCAAGCGTTATCCATATTATGAAGCATTACAAAGACTTAAAAGGTATCCCAAAATGGGAACAGGTCCCGCCCCCACGAACCCATCACCAGAGGGAAAATGCCCACCACCATTCCCTGTCAGTGCGACGAAAAGTCCCCGGCCTCACCATCCACTCACCATGGGAAACAGCCCCCCTCCCCACCTGCCACACTCTCCATCACGATAGTAATAGGCCTCCCGCTTTTTCACCGGACCAGCAGACCCCGCCCCACCTCTGACACGATATTGACAGTCCCAGATCTGTCTCTATAGCGATTGGCCACGCTCACTCTCTGCTGCATATAGTCAGTTATTCAGTTCCTCTCACGTTTGTATCAACTTCACAATTGGAATAAAGGGATATTTCAGCACATTTTTCAACTGCTCTCTGAACTGTGTCTGGGACACAGCGTAAATTGCGGTGTTTCTGCAGCAACTCAGGAGCTGCAGCATGAAGCCCAAATCCAGCAGAAAATCAGGGAGATCAACAGACTCATAGTGCAACAACAATATTCGGCTCCAATTTGAATAAACCATTAAGAGTACCCAAAGCAGTATGAAATTAGCCGAGATAACAAACAGTAAAATGATAGATTTCCTACGGCTCTCCATCTCTGCATCTCTGCGACTCTCCCCACTGTTATGAGCTCGGAGTCTCCTACGTCCTCTGCTGCTCACCAAAATGTGTTTGACGGTTAAACCATTGAGCAGCAGAATCACAACAAATGGGATACCCGGGGTTAGAATGTTATGAATGAACTCGATTGCGGTCCAGACCTGAGAGTACAGAACACCTCTTCTTATCGAACAAAACCAGGGGTAGTTCATCAGCCAATACCTATCTGTTAACATGAAATACCAAGTGATGTTCTTTAACAAGCTCAGAACAGTCACTGTTCCCAGAACCACAGCCGCCGTTTTCTAGCTGCAATATTTACTTTTCAGCTTCTGGCAACAAATGGCCACAAATCGATCAAAGGTGAACATAACGGTGAACCAAACAGAACAGTCTGTGGCTGTGTAAAGCAGGACGGCGTGGATATTACACACGGGAATGGACTCCAGGAACTGAAACTGTTCCCGATAAACAATTGGAATGTGCCTCAATATCAGGTCAAGTACAACAAGCAGCAGATCCGTCGCTGCCATGGCCACCAAGTAGCGAGTGACACATTTGGAGAGACCACATTTTCCCTGAGACAGGATGCTAATTGTCAGCAAGTTAACTGTGAGGAAGGGAAATAAACAGAGAAATTATACATCAGGCTAGGAGCAATGACAAATGAATGATACTGAAATTGCTGAACTCAATGTTGATCATAATCCTCCCTCCCTCCTTTCCCTGTCTGTCATCTCTATTCTCCACCAGTTCTGATGAAGGGTCATTGACCTGAAACATTGAATCTGTTTCTCACTCCACAGATATTGCCAGAGCTGCTGGGTATTTCCAGCATTTACTGGTTTTATTTCAGATTTTCAGCGTGCACATCACTTTGCTATTGTATAGAAATTTAAATGTTGGACTGACAGAGAGATTCACTCACCGATGAAAGACATCACGGATTTCAATTATTTCAAAGCAGTTACTGGAAATAGGTCTATTGAAAAATCAAGGAAGCAAATAATGCCAATCGTCACTAACAAGGCAATTTATCAGGGAAATTATACATCAGGTTGGGAGTAAAAATAACAGTTCAAAGAACAAAGAACAGGACAGCACAGGAACAGGCCATTCGGCCCTCCAAGCCTGCGCCAATCATGATGCCTGTCTAAACTAAAACTTTCTGCACATCCGGGGTCCATATCCCTCTATTCCCATCCTATTCATGTATTTGTCAAGATGCCTCTGAAACGTCGCTGTCGTACTTGCTTCCACCACCTCACCCGGCAGCAAATTCCAGGCACTCACCACCCTCTGTGTAAAAAAACGTGCCTCGCACATCCCCTCTAAACTTTGCCCCTCGCACCTTAAACCTAAGTCCCCTAGTAAATGACTCTTCCACCCTGGGAAAAAGCTTCTGACTATCCACTCTGTCCATGCCACTCACAACTTTGTAAACCTCTATCATGTCGCCCCTCCACCTCCGTCGTTCCAGTGAAAACAATCTGAGTTTATCCAACCTCTCCTCATAGCCAATGCCCTCCAGACCAGGCAACATCCCAGTAAATCTCTTCTGTACCCACTCCAAAGATTTCAAGTCCTTCTGGAAATGTGGCGAACAGAATTGTATGCAATATTCTAAGTGTGGCCGAACGAAGGTTCGATACAGCTGCTGCATGACTTGCCAATTTTTATACTCTTTGTCCCGACCGATGAAGGCAACCACGCTGTACGCCTTTTTGACTATCTTATCCACCTGCCTTGTCACTTTCAGGGATCTGTGGACCTCTGCACCCAGATCTCTCTGCCTGTCAATATTCCTAAGGGTTCTGCCATTTACTGAATAATTCCCACTTGTATTAGATCTTCCAAAATGCTTTACCTCACCTTTTTCTCAAAATTTCTCATCTCTTGGGGAGGATGAGGAATGGCCCCGGGTACAGTTCGCATCCGCAACCAGATTAAAAACTTTGGCAGGCTGGATCCTGGCCTACGGGCTGTATGTTGGACAAATCTGGACGAGCAGAATGGGAAGAGAGGTGGCAAATGGAATTCAGTCGCGACAATTGTGAAGCGATGCATTATTGCAGAAGGAATAGCGGGAGAGCAAGAGGGTAACCAGGGAAAGGGTTGCGAAAGGGTTGGCCTACTCAAGGACAGAGATGGGAATCAATGTGTGGAGTCAGAGGAAATAAGCAAGGTTCAAAGTGAGTACTTTGCATCAGTATTCACCAAAGAGAAGGACTTAGTGGATGATGAGCGTAGGGAAGGGAATGCAGATAGTCTCAGTCATCTCATTTAAAAAAAGGAGGAGGTGTTGGGTGTCTTGCAAAGCATTAAGGTAGATAAGTCTCCTGGGCCTGATGATATCTACCCTAGAATACTGATGGAGGCAAGGGAAGAAATTGCTGGGACCTTGACAGAAATCTTTGTATCCTCATCGGCTACAGGTGAGGTCCCAGAGCACTGGAGAATAGCCAATGTTGTTACTTTGTTTAAGAAGGGTAGCAAGGATAATCTAGGAAATTATAGGCCGCTGAGTCAAACGTCACTGGTAGGGAAACAATTTGAGAGGATTCTTCGGGACAGGACTTACTCCTATTTGGAAACAAATGGACTTATTTGCGACAGACAGCATGGTTTTGTGAAGGGGAGGTGGTGTCTCACTAATTTGATTGGATCTTTTGAGGAAGTGACGAAGATGATTGATGAAGGAAGGGCAGTGAATGTTATCTCTATGGACTTCAGTAAAGCCTTTGACAAGGTCCCTCACCGTCGACTGGTACAAAAGGTGAAATCACACGGGATCAGAGGAGAGTTAGCAAGATGGATACAGAACTGGCTCTGTCATAGAAGACAGAGGGTATCAGTGGAAAGGTGTTTTTTTGAATGGAGGGATGTGACAAATGGGGTTCCACATGAATCAGTGCTGGGACCTTTGCTGTTTGTAGTATATATAAATGATTTGGAGGAAAATGTAGCTGGTCTGGTTAGTAAGTTTGCGGATAACACAAAGGTTGGTGGAGTTGCGGATAATGATGAGGATTGTCAAAGGATACAGCAAGATACAGATCGGTTGGAGACTTGGGCGGAGAAATGGCAGATGGAGTATAATCCGGGCAAATGTGAGGTAATGCATTTTGGAAGGTCTAATGCAGGTGGGAGGTATACAGTAAATGGCAGAACCCTGAGGAGCATTGACAGGCAGAGAGATCTGGGCGTACAGGTCCACAGGTCACTGAAAGTGGCAACGCAGGTGGATAAGGCAGTCATGAAGGCATATGGCATGCTTGCCTTCATCGGTCGGGTCATAGAATTTAAAAATTGGCAAGTCATGTTGCAGCTGTATAGATCCTTAGTTAGGCCATACTTAGAATATTGCGTGCATTTCTGGTCGCCACACTACCAGAAGGACGTGGATGCTTTTAAGAGGGTACAGAAGAGATTTACTAGGAAGTTGCCTGGTCTGGAGGGCATTAGCTATGAGGAGCGGTTGAAAAACTCGGATTGTTTTCACTGGAACGACGGATGTGGAGGGGCGACATGATAGAGGTTCACAAATTTCTGAGCGGCATGGACAGAGTGGATATTCATAAGCTTTTTCCCAGGGTGGAAGAGTCAGATACTAGGGGACATAGCTTTAAGGTGCGAGGGGCAAAGTTTAGAAGGGATGTGCGAGGCAAGTTATTAACACAGAGGGTGGTGAGTGCCTGGAATGTGCTGCCGGGTGAGGTGGTGGAAGCAGATATGATAGCGACGTTTAAGAAACATCTTGACAAATACATGTATAGGAAGGGAACAGAGGGATGTGGACCCCGGAAGTGCAGAAGGTTTTAGATTAGGCAGGCATGAAGATCGGCGCAGGCTTGGAGGTCCGAATGGCCTGTTCCTGTGTTGTACTGTTCTTTGTTCTTTGAGACAATATATAGTTAATCACACAGTTCCACACAGTGTGCAAGAACACAGGGAACTGTATGTGCATATGAATTTTGAATGTTGCAGGACATATTGAGAGAATGTTTACCTCAGCATATTTGATATTGTGCTTTAGATTTAGAGATACAGCACTGAAGTATGCCCTTCGGCCCACCGAGTCTGTGCCGACCATTAACCACCCATTTATACTAATCCTACGCTAATCCCATATTCCTACCACATCCTTACCTGTCCCTATATTCCCCTACCACCTACCTATACTAGGGACAATTTATAATGGCCAATTTACCTATCAACCTGCAAGTCTTTTGGCTGTGGGAGGAAAGCGGAGCACCTGGAGGAAACCCACGCAGTCACAGGGAGAACTTGCAAACTCCACACAGGCAGTACCCAGAATTGAACCCGGGTCGCTGCATCTTTAAGGCTGCGGTGCTAACCACTGAGCCACTGAGCCTTTAGAAACAGAATCATTGAGTGCTGGGTGGCACAGTGGCGGAGTGATTAGCACTGCAGCCTTCCAGTTCTCGGGACGTGCGTTCCATTCTTGGTACTGCCTGCACGGAGTTTGTAAGTTCTTCCTGTGACTGTGTGGGTTTTTGGTGGGTGCTCCAGTTTCCTCCCACAGCCTAAGACTTGCAGGTTGATTGGCAAATTGGCCATTATCAATGGCCCCTAGTGTAGGTAGGTGATAGGGCATATGGGATTACTGCAGGGTAAGCATAAATGGGTGGTTGTTGATCGGCACAGACTCGATGGGGCGAAGGGCCTGTTTCAGTGCTGTATCTCGAAAATAAAAAATGCAGGGAAGCTATCCTGAACGTTTATAAAGCACTGGTTCGACCCCAAGTATAGTATTGTGTTCAGATCTGGTTGTCAGACATTGCGAAGGATGTGAGGGTCCTTTGGAGGTTGCAGAGGAGATTTACCAGAATAATTCCAGAGATTATGGAAATTTAGTTGCAAGGTTAGGTTGGAAAACTGGTGGCTTTCTCCTTGGAAAAAAGGCGATTGAGAGGATATTAAATAAACTTGCAAAATATTATTACAGGCATAGATATGTTGTTAAAGAATAATGATATCAGCGTCATTTGCTAAGTTATGAACTGGAGGGTGTTCATTGGAGTCGGACTTGAGCACCTCTTTGCAGGTACTTACTAAAACAGGTGAAGGAATTGTGTGAGGATCACAGTGTTTGTTATCCTCTTACTCTGTACAATTAATGAGAAACTGATTAAACATAGACTCCAGCATCATTCTTCCACACCAAGCGTTCCATAGTTAAATGTGGCAGCAGAGGATATTTGCCTAAAGTTGAAGGTTGGAATCTAGGCTTTTTTTTGCTTTACATAGAAAATCAAAATCTCATTTGGCTATTGCCGAACATATGGCAGAAAGTAAGTGTAAATTATGAGGGTATGATTACCCTCTGACGTTCTCTGAGTTTGACGATATTACCAGTTGAAGAATGACGTGTATAGGTGAACACAGGTTATGTTCCGACCAAATAGGAACACAAGAACACAAGACATCGGAGCAGCAGGAGAACATATGGCCCATCCAGCCTGCTCCACCATTCAATACTGTCATGGATGATCTTTGGATTCAATTTCACTTTTCACTCCCCGTATGCCTTGATTCGTTGAGAGGTCGGAGGTGTTCCTATCCCAGCCTTAAATATATTCAACGTTGGAGCATCCACAACCCTCTGGGGTAGTGAATTCTAAAGATTCACAACCCTTTGAGTCAAGTAATGTCTCCTTATCTCCGTCCTAGATGATAGCCCCCTTATTCTGAAATGGTGTTCCCTACCCCCACCTCCCCCCACACCCCCATCCCCCCGTGTTTTATATTCCTAGACCAGTGTAAATAATCTCTCAATGCCTGACCTATCCAGCCCCTTTTGAATCTTAGAGGTTTCAATAAGGTCACCTCTTATTCTTCTGAACTACTGCGAATGCAGACCCAATTTATACAGCCTCTCATCATGGGATTGCCTCTTAATCCAGGAACCAATCTCGTGAACCTTCACTTTACCACCTCAAATGCAAGGATATCCTTTCTTAAATGTGGAGATCAAAACTGCACACAGTACTCCAGATGTGGTCCCAACAAAACCCTATACAACTGTAACAATACTTCGTTAATGATGTACACCAATCCCCTTGCAATAAAGACCAGCATGTCATTTGCTTTCTAATTGCTCGCTGCATCTGCATGTTGACGTTATGTTTTCATGAAACAAGTACACCAAAGTCTATTTTAACATCGACACTTCCAAGTTCCACACCTTTTAAAAATATTCTGTATTTCTATTCTTATGACCAAAGTGAACAATTTCACACTTCTGAACATTATAATCCATTTGCCATCTTGTTGCCCACTCACTTAACCAGTCTATATCCCTTTGCAGCCTTTCTGTGGCCTTCCCACCTACATATGCATCATTACTGTTCCACCTAGATATGTATCATTAGCAAAACTTAGATACATTACTCTTTATCTCTTCATCTAAGTCATTAATCTTGATTTTAAATAGCTGAGGCCCCAACACTGATCCTTCAACACTCCACTATTTGCTAAAATAAAATAAAGTACCTCAGCAGGTCTGGCAGCATCTGTGGAGATAAAAGCCGAGTTAAAGTTTCTTGTCAGTGACCTTTCATCAGAAATGGCAAAGGATAGAAATGTAATAGACTTTAAGCAAATAAAGCAGCTGTGGGGGGACAATGAAACAAAAGGGAAGGTGTTGACAGGACAGAGGGCCAGAAAGATGAACTGACAAGGAGCTCATGGGGTAAACGCAAAGGCAAAGAGAGTGCTAATGACGTGGTGAAAGACAAAGCGTTAGTGCAGAGAGGATGTCAAATGGCAGAATTTAACAGCCCTACAAAAAGCAAAAACATGAAAAAAAATCAGTGCGCATGCACATGATAAAAAACAAAAAAGGAATGCTGAGACAAAGTAAAATAAAATTTAAAAACATATAAAAAGGGTTAGTCACGCTCTGAAATGATTGGACACAAGGTTCAGTCTGCTAGAGTGCAGCGTGCCTCATTGCTGAATGAGGTGCTGTTCCTGGAGGTTGCGTTGATGTTCACTGAAATACTGCAGCAAGCTCAGGACAGAGATGTGGGCATGAAAGCAGCGGGGCGTGTCGAAGTGGAAAGCGACAGGAAGCTTGAGGTCATGTTAGCAATTCGCATTTGGTCTACCTAATGAATAGGAGGCCTTCTGTTTTGTTCTCTTTTCCCCCACCCCTGCTTTATTTAGTGAAAACCTACTGCATTTCTCATTTTGCCAGTTCTGATGGGAGGTCACTGAGCTGAAACGTTAACTCAGCTTCTCTCTCCACAGATGCTGTTGGCCAGCTGAGTATTTCCAAAACTTATTGCTTTTGTTTTTGTTTTTATTTCCGATTTCCAGCATCAGCAGCATTTTGCTTTTATTCCACTATTTAACAAAGAACAAAGAACAGGCCATTCGGCCCTGCAAGCCTGCGCCGATCCTGATGCCTGCCGAAAGTAAAACGTTCTGCACATCCGGGGCCCATATCCCTCTATTCCCTTCCTATTCATATATTTGTCAAGAAGTCTCTTAAACGTTGCTATCGTATCTGCTTCCACCACCTCCCCTGGCAGCAAGTTCCAGGCACTCACCATCCTCTGTGTAAAAAACTTGACTCGCACATCCCCTCTCAACTTTGCCCCTCGCACCTTAAACCTATGTTCTTCTAGTATCTGACTCTTCTACCCTGGGAAAAAGCTTCTGACTATCCACTCTGTCCATGCCGCTCATATCTTTGCAAACCTCTATCATGTCTCCCCTCCACCTCCGTCGTTCCAGTGAAAACAATCCGAGTTTTTCCAACCTCTCCTCATAGCTAATGCCCTCCAGACCAGGAAACATCCTGGTAAACATCCTCTGTACCCTCTCCAAAGCCTCCACATCCTTCTAGTAGTGCGGCGACCAGAATTGCACACAATATTCTAAGTATGGCCTAACTAAGGTTCTGTACAGCTGCAACATGACTTGCCAATTCTTTTACTCTCTGCCCGACCGGTGAAGGCAAGCATGCCGTATGCCTTCTTGCCTACCTTATCCACCTGCGTTGCCACTTTCAGTGACCTGTGGACTTGTACGCCCAGATCTCTCTGCCTGTCAATACTCCTAAGGGTTCTGCCATTTACTGTATACCTCCCACCTGCATTAGACCTTCCAAAATGCATTACCTCACATTTGTCCGGATTAAACTCCATCTGCCATTTCTCCACCGATGTCTCCTACCGATCTATATCCTGCTGTATCCTCCAATAATCCTCATCATTATCCGCAACTCCACCAACCTTTGTGTCATCCGCAAACTTACTGATCAGACCAGCTACATTTTCCTCCAAATCATTTATATATACTACAGACAGCAAACGTCCCAGCACTGATCCCTGCGGAAAACCACTGGCCATTTATTGCTGTTTATGCCTCCTCGTTGTTTCCTGTCTGTCAACTAATCATCTCTCCATGCTATTACATTAACCTGAACTCCATGAGATCTTATCTTGCCTATTAAACGCTTGTGTGGAACCTAATAGAACACCATTTGGAAATTCAGGTACACTGGAATGGTTCCCCTTTATCTACCCTGCTAGTTACCTCACCAAAAACTCTGTTAAATTTGTCAACCAGGAGTTCCCTTCAGTAAAACCATGTTGATTTGTTCCAATCATACTGTGCTATCTCGGTGTATTGTTAAGACT
This sequence comes from Heterodontus francisci, assembly GCF_036365525.1. Taxonomy (NCBI): domain Eukaryota; kingdom Metazoa; phylum Chordata; class Chondrichthyes; order Heterodontiformes; family Heterodontidae; genus Heterodontus; species Heterodontus francisci. Next base: position 6,388,091 of record NW_027140989.1, on the reverse strand, counting down.
TCCTCTAATAATATATGCCAGCATTTCCCCAGTGACTGATGTTAGGCTCACTGGCCTATATTTCCCTATTTTCTCCCTCCCACATTTCTCATAGAGTCATAGTCAGACAGAGATACAGCACTGAACCAGCCCCTTCGGTCCAGCGCGTCTGTGCCGACCAACAACCACCCATTTATACTAATCCTACATTAATCCCATATTCCCTACCACATCCCCACCATTCTTCTACCAGCTACCTACACTAGGGGCAATTTACAATGGCCAATTTACCTATCAACCTGCAAGTCTTTGGTTGTGACGCTCAGACTCTATGATATTTGTGCATTTGTTAGCAAATTCAATTATGTCTGTCGTCATTGTACCTGTGGCAGGTCTTTCTGCTGGAGACAGGATTTAATTTATTGCTCATGGCTGGACAGGGAAATGCAGTAGAAAAAAAAAGGATTTCAACTGGAATCAGGAGCACATTGACGAGCACATTGACAGGTAAATAAAATAAGAGGATTAAGATTAACATAAGTAATAACAGCGAGAAAAAATCGATAAGTCCTGGAAATACTCAGCAGGTCAGGCATCATCTGTGGGGAGAGAAACAGCGTTAAAGTATCAGGTCGATAACCTTACATTGAGACACATTCACATGAAATTTCACGAACTGAAAAGTTAATTCCAATTTTCTCTCAACAGGCACTGCCAGGCCGACTGAGTATTTTCAGCATTTTCTGTATCTTTTCAGATTTACAGCATCCACGGTTATTTTTTTCTGCATGAGGTTTCTAATAAATCAACACCACAGTAAATATTGACGAGGACAGTAATAGACATTCAGGACGTCATTTATAAACATAATGGTGAATGGTTGTTTTTTTTATATGCAGCCGTGTTCTACACCGTTCAGTACTAGGAGCACTGTTGTTTCTGATGTACATTAATGACTAAACTTCAGGCGGCTCACAGGAGAAATTGTTGAAATTTCCAGAAGACACGAGGCGTATACGGATCGTGGTGAATGGCAAATATAGTATAAGAATTCAAGCGGAAATAGACAGGGTAGTGCAATGGGTAGTCATATGGTAGATGTGTGAGGTCATGCATTTTGTAATAATGGATCAGGAGAGCTGCATGGTGCAACGTTAAAGCTGGTATAAGAACAGAGAGCCCTGTGGTGTTTGAACACAAATCTTTGAAGATGGCAGGACATGTTAATAAAGTTAATAAAGGACAGGTTAATAAAGCTAATAAAGTAATTCTGGTAATTATGGTATCCTGGGCTTTATAAATAGTGACGTACAGTAAAAAAGCCCGGCCTTTATGCTAAAGGTATATAAAACACTGGGCGGCCCGTGCTGCAGGAATGTGTCCAACAATGGGCACCACACTTTAGCTCGGATGCCAAGGCTTTGGAGAGGCCACAGATGTGATTTACTATTATGGTCCCAGGGATGTGATTACAGTTACATGGATAGACTAGGGAAACTGGGATTGTTCTCCTTAGAGCAGAATATTGATAGAGGTGCTTAAAATTATGATGGGTTTAGATTTAAAAAATATATAAATATATATATATTGGTTCCAATGGCTGGCGGGTCGATAAACAGAGGCCACTGATTAAGATGATTGGCAAAAGACGCATTGCAACATGAATAAATCTTTGTCTTGCTGCAAGTTGGTTAAGATATGGAATGCACTGTCTAATAACTATCTATATTTAACGGTGACTGCTTCTGTTATAGTGGAACGTCACCAACGTGATCTACTGAGCATGGTCACACACCCAACTGCACATTAATGGAGTGAGACTGCTTTCAGTTCCCGTGCATCTCCCCGTTGACATGGGGACCCGCAGAACCAAGTACACCATTGGGAATGCCGCTGTCCTGGCAAAGGCACGGAGCCTCTCATTTTGTTTTCTCCCTGCAGAGGGAGAGAATGATGTATTCTCCTCACCCAGAATAGATGGCTTCTGTCACATAGCGGACAATTGATGGGTGGCATACTAAGAGATGAAGGAAATGTCGTCTGCTTCTACCTAGAAAAACCCAGATACCCAGTAGATGTTTAATGAAACAGTTTCCTTAACGGCCACTAGCAGCTCCGTCCTCACCTTGGTGTGAGGATCCAGGTCGTGTTACAGCAGGTGGGACAGCTCTGTGGCCACCTCCTTATTGAATCAGAGTCGACTCAATCATTGTTCCTGGTTAGGTGTTGGTAGGAAAAGTGCTCTTGGAAAACCCAGGATGGGTAATACAGAGTCTCCTCCTCCTCCCTCTTTATAGATCTTTCCCTCTCTGCAGCCTTTGTACCATTTGTTCGTCATGTTGCAGACCCAGAGACACTGTAACTACAGTCCCCATATCTCGGCCAGAGTTGGGTCACCAAATCCTCTGTCCTCCCTGAACGTCTGCAGCAGCTCGCGACACAGTCTCCAGAAAAAAACATCCACAGCACCTCCACTAACTTCACAACAGCAGAAATAAATTAAAAGCCACTCACCTGCAGGTTGGATGCCTGGTACTTTTAAATTACGGTGGAAGGAATTCCTCATGCTCCTGAATGTATGTTCAAATGACAGTCACTAACACAGGCGTTCAATGGACATGCATATACAAAGTTTCAGAGATATACATCAGAGGTAACCGATCGCCCTGCCAACATGGAGCACTATGTGAGACTCGCCATAATTGGCTGGCTGCAGGTCCTGTACCACCTTCTGATTTGTGGGCCTACTTACTAACAGCAGTGCCCCCACCCCATCCCCATCTGCCCTCCCCCACCCCAACCCCGGGAAGATGATCATAGGCAGGCAAAGTTACAGAGGGAAAAATATATTTTAAAAAGGAATTGGATAAATATTCTTAGGGAACTGTTGTGGAAGCATGGATCTAATTTGAGGTGTGCAATTGTTAAAATTGCAGTATTGTCAGACCAGGAACCAATGCACATCAGTGAGCACAGGGGACAGGGGTGAATGGGATTTAGTGTGGGTTAGGATACAGGCAGACGAGTGTTGCGTGAGCTGTGGTTAATGAGTGTTACTAACTGAGATGATTATGAGGGGTGCATTAGGACGTCGAGTCTGGATTTAACAAAGGCACACATAAGGGTTTATGCACCCAATCGGTTGAGGCAGAGGACAATATTGCAGAGTTTGGAGTAGGCAAGATTGCTACTGAATTGGAGAAATATCTGAAGATGCAACGATGGAGATTGTGATGGAGACTGAAGACATTCCGAAGACAAAGCTTCCAAAGCTTTAAATGATAATCATTAATTCAGTGCAATGTTGTTTATTGCTCTAATATATCGATGCAGAGACTTCGCAGGAACAACAGCAGCAGCAATCAGGTGAGAGCAAATGGTAAAAAACAGAAAACATTGCTTATGGAACTAATAGCTAGCTAGAGAGGCTTACCAGGGACACCAATAATAGCGAGGATGGGATCGTAAAAGTATCCAAAAATCAGAATTGCATATAGGATCCGAGATGTTAATGATAGCCAATCATACTTTGCAGGAAGATATTCAAGCCAAAAGGATAAACTCCGACCCAGTGTTGTCACATTCAAATCTATTGTTCTCAGATTCTGATCCATCGTTGTAATATTCCAATCCAGTGTTCTCAGATTCCAATCTATCTTCACCCTCTCCCTGTTCTCGCTGATCCTTGCTACTGAGAGTGTTGATTCTTCAATTGACGATATGTGATAGCATATTAAAATGAGTGCCTTATTAATAGAAAAAGGAAACCCTCCTGCGGACAATTAGGGCCAAAGGGGACTGAAATTAATAACCGCCATTGAACAAACAAGTTCAGTTAACCCCTTTTAATCCAACGCTTTTTGGACAACAATAAATTAGAATGTATTACCGGTGTGAAGGGATATATGAGCGGTGCTGAGAGAAGGGATGATGTACCGCAGAGGCCCTGGGTGTAATTACCTCACCTTCATTATAAGGTCAGAAGTTTGCATGTTCTCTGTTACTTGCACAGTGTTCAGTTTCATTCACGACTCCTCAGAAGCTAAAGCAGTTCATGTCGACATACAGCAAGACAAAGAACAAATAAAGAACAAAGAACAGTACAGTACAGGGACAGGCCATTCGGCCCTCCAAGCCTGCGCCGATCTTGATGCCTGCCAAAACTAAAACCTTCTGCACTTCCGGGGACCGTATCCCTCTATTCCCATCCTATTCATGTATTTGTCAAGATGCCTCCTAAACGTTGCGATCGTACCTGCTTCCACCACCTCACCCGGCAGCAAGTTCCAGGCACTCACCACCCTCTGTGTAAAGAACTTGCCTCGCACATCCCCTCTAAACTTTGCCCCTCGCACCTTAAACCTATGTCCCCTAGTATCTGACTCTTCTACCCTGGGAAAAAGCTTCTGACTATCCACTCTGTCCATGTCGCTCATAACTTTGTAAACCTCTATCATGTCGCCCCTCCAAGTCCGTTGTTCCAGTGAAAACAATCCGAATTTATCCAACCTCTCCTCATAGCTAATGCCCTCCAGATCAGGCAACATCCTGGTAAACCTCTTCTGTACCCTCTCCAAAGCCTCCACGTCCTTCCGGTAGTGTGGCGACCAGAATTGCACGCAATATTCCCTATTTGAGGGTCTACTCTAAACTCATGGCATTGAGGCTGCCTCTTTATTTTTATTTATGAGCGCCACCCATATGGCCTCATTTGATTATGCATGTAGCATATCATCCCACCTTAAAGCTGCTATTGATTTATTAACTAATAATGCTACGCCCCTCCTTTTTAATCTCCGTTTCTATCCCGCCTGTAAACTCTATATTTAACGATGTTGAGTTGACATTCTTGCTCCTCTTTAAGCCAAGTTTCCGTTATAGCAACGATATAGTGTCATCGTGTGTCTATCTGTGTCTTCAGCTCATCGGCTTTAGTTCCTATACTCCTTGTAATTAAATAAATACCTTTTGACACTGACACATTGCTGTACCACACACTTTTTGACCTTTGCTTCTTCTGTCTTTCAGAGTCACTCGCTAGTTATCTGCCTCACATTCGCTGCCCTCAAATTGTCTACTTTAAGACTACACTTAGGTTCCCATCCCGCTGAAACAGAGTCCGACGCGCTCGCACACACGCACACACACACATCTCAGCTCCAACAAAACTCAAGAAGCTTGACACCATCCGGAACAAAACAGCCCGCTTGGTTAGCACGCCATTAACAATCATTCACTCCCTCCGCCACAGACGCACAGTGGCAATAGCGTCTACCATCTACATGATGCACTGCATTAACAAAACAAGGCTTCTTTTACAGCACCTTCCAAGCCCGCGACCTCTAACAACTGGAGGGAAAAGGAGAGAAAATGCATGGCAACATCACCACATGCAATTTCCCCTGCATGTAGTGTGTGTGTGTGTTGGTGTGTGTGTTTGTTTGTGTGTTTGTTTGTGTGCGTGTGTGTTTGTGTGTGTGTTTGTTTGTGTGTGTGTGTGTGTTTGTGTGTGTGTTTGTTTGTGCGTGTGTGTGCGTGCATCTGCCTGAGTGTGTGTCTGGATCAGTGCCTTTGTGTGTGTTTGTTGGTCAGTGCCTGTGTTTATACGTGTGTGTTTGTCAGTGCATGTGTTTGTGTGTCTGCACACGCTACTGGCTCAGATAATGGGTAGTGATTGGTGGGATTTGTGAGTCTCTGTGTATGTTTGTGTGTATAAGTGTGTGTGTGCATGTGCATGCTTGCCTGTCTCAGTGACTGGGATATGATTGTATTTGTGTCTGTGAATGTGTTTGTGTTTGTGTTCCTGGCTCAATGCTTGGGTGTGATGTTATTCATCAATGTGATGATGGGACTTTGTCTCTACATGATTTGTGCAGTGGTCACTCCTGCCAATACTGTCTTGGACAGGAGTTTGATGGATTAGGCTCCGCTTGCCTGGATGGGTGCAGTTCCAACAACATTCAAGAAGCGCGACATCATCCAAGACAAAGCAGCCTACTCCATTTGCATCATATACACAACCTTGCACCTTTACTCCCTCCACTACTGACAAAAAATGACAGTAGTGTGCACCATCTACAAGATGCACTGCAGCAATGCACCAAGGCTGCTTTGACAGTACCTTCCAAACCTGCAGCCTCTACCACCGAGAAGGACAAGGGCACCAGTTGCATGGGAACATAATCACCTGCAACATCTCCTCCATGTCACACACCATCCAGATTTGGTGCTGTATCGTCCCTGGGTCAAAATGCTGGAACTCCCTTTTTAACAACATCGTGGGTGTAACTTCCCCACATGGACTGCAGCGGTTCAAGAAGGCAGCTCACCACAACCTTCCCAAAGGCAATTATGAATGGGCAATAAATGATGGCCTGGCCCGTTGAATAATAATAATAATGAGAAAAACCCTGCATCTCTTGCCCAATATAGTCAATCAAGTTTCACTAAACCTTGTACATTCAACTGGTGGGTACAGCTTTTATATTTGTCTCCGTCATTAAAACCTCTCATAATCGTGTACACCTCTATCAAATCTCCCCTCCACCAGCTTTGCTCCAAGGCGAGGTTCCACAGCATGCACAATTTAACCTTGTAGCTGATGTCCCTCAGCCCAGGACCCATTCTGTTAAAGTTCCTATGCACCCTGTCAAGCAGCCTCACATCCTTCCTAACGTGCAGTGACCAGATGAGGAGCAGTCCTCCAGTTCTGGCCTCGCCAGAGCTTTATACAGATTCAGCAGAAATCCCTGCTTTTGAAGGTAATACCTCTATTTCGGCAACCAAAATTAACATAGACTTTGCTAATTATTCTCTCAAAGTGCTCTCCCACCATTAAACATCCATACACACAAACACCCAGCTCACTCTTGTCATGACCACGTGGTGTGACGCTGGCGTTCCCACACTTCAACTCCCCACTTGATCGCGGCAAAGGTTTCTGGGTTAGAGTTCAATCCACTGGTATTTTTTTATTCAAATAAACAGACAGGTTTCCTTGTAGGTTTTCAAAACAGAAAATCATTTGTTTATTGCTCAATAGACCTCATCCCGAAATGTTCACACAACTTACACTCATGCATCTGCTCGCTCACACAGACTAAAGAAGAAACAGATAGAAAAGGGAAAAGGGAAGGTGGCTCTCTGTCGGAAGAAACGTTGAGTTAAACTTGTTGAATTCTCTTGGGAACCAGTTCTGGATGGTTGCAGGCCTGGGATGAGCATAGATTTTTCCCTTGCTCGAAAGTCCTGTTGAATAAGCAGGGCATTTGTTTCCTGGCGTGGCTGAAACACCAGCTGTGAGGTGTTGCTTCTCTCCTTGGTGAATTTCTCGCTTGCTCTCTCTCTCTCTCTTTCTGGCTGTCTCTCTTTTTAAGGAAAAGTTGTTACCTTTCACTTCCTGTTAGGAGAAACACTGGTTTCTTTCCCATGATGATCGCACAATACGTGTCTACTTCACACCTCCTTTGTTAGAGAAGAAAGTATACAAATCTGAAATGTTTTAGGATAGCGCACGATGGGTTTCATGAACGCACGTTAGCTTTAAAGGTTTGTCCTTTGTCTTTGTCAGACAACTTAAATACAGAATGCGCCAATCGTCTTATCCTTCACTGGGAATTTTAGACTTTTTCATGAAAAAAGTTCATTTTGTAAAAGACAATTTCCGTTTTTCGGAACTCTTTAGTCTTAGTCCATGATAGACACAAACCTAAAGGCTACAATACTGAAGAAATTAAGGAAATTAATACGAACAGAGGAAATGTGTCCGAGAAACTTCAGGGACGAAAATCTGGCAAACCTCCAGGCCGTGGCGACCTACCACCTTGGGTATTAACAGAAACAGCTGCTGTTCTGAGGAGGAAGTTGGTTCTGTTTTCTTCTGAACGAATTTCCCTGTTTTTCCAACCACACGTCCGTATGTAGTTTCCCTCCCTTAAGCCCTAATAATAAATCACCGCTTCAACAACATGGTTTTTAAAGTCAAACCAAATAAGTAGGGATTATGTGTGGAGTTTGCAAGTTCTCCCTGTGTCGGCGTGGGTTTCCTCCGGGTGCTCCGGTTTCCTCCCACATGCCATAGACTTGAGGGTTGATAGGTAAATTGGCCATTAGCAATTGCCCCTAGTCGAGGTAGGTGGTAGTGAAATATTGGGACAGGTGAGGATGTGGTAGGAATATGGAATGAGTGTAGGATTAGTATAAATGGGAGGTTGATGGTCGGCACAGACTCCGTAGGCTGAAGGGCCTGTTTCAGTGCTGTATCTCTGAACTAAACTAAACTAAACACATTCTTAAGCTCTGGAAGGGGTTTCACTTCGCCACACATGCTTAAAAATTTTCAGATAAAGTTTAAAGACACAAAAAGGCAGAGACATTTACTAAATAGAAGTTTATCTTAACTCCTAGCTAATATGGATTTCAGTTAAAACTAGTTGCCATTCATAACAGGAAAGTGTCCAAATGTTGGAGATCACTAATTAGAAATTCCGAATAGCGATGCAGCTGTTGGAGATATCTCTTCTCTGGCAAATGTCAGTTTCTTTGCACTCTCAATAGTAGCAAGGGAGAGAGCTAACTTGCTGAAGTCACCTTATTGTGTGCAGTTTTAGTCTCCTTATCTGAGGAAGGATGGTTCTTGTTATAGAGGGAATGCAGCGAAGGTTTACCAGACTGATTCCTGGGATGGCGGGACTGATATATGAGGAGAGATTGAGTCGGTTAGGATTATATTCACTGGAGTTCAGAAGAGTGAAGGGGGATCTCACAGAAAACTATAAAATTCTAACAGGACTTGACAGGGTAGATGCAGGAAGTACGTTTCCGATGGTGTTGAGTCCAGAACCAGGGTTCTACTTTAAGGTTGACAGGGCCCTCAACCGTGTCCGACCCATTCCCCGCAACTCTACCCATACCCCTTCCCCTCCCTCCCAGAACCTTGACAGGGTTCCCCTTGTCCTCACTTTTCATCCCATCAGCCTCCATATCCAAAGGATCATCCTCTGCCATTTTCGCCACCTCCAGCGTGATGCCACTACCAGTCGCATCTTCCCCTCCCTTCCCCTGTCAGCATTCCGAAGGGATCATTCCCTCCGCGACAACCTGGTCCACTCCTCCATTACCCCCACCACCTCGTCCCCGTCCCATGGCACCTTCCCCTGCAATCGCAGGAGGTGTAATACCTGCCCATTTACCTCCTCTCTCCTCATTATCCCAGGCCCCAAACACTCCTTTCAGGTGAAGCAGCGATTTACTTGTACTTCTTTCAATGTAGTATACTGTATTCGCTGCTCACAGTGTGGTCTCCTCTACATTGGGGAGACCAAGCGCAGACTGGGTGACCGCTTTGCGGAACATCTCCGCTCAGTCCGCAAGCAGGACCCTGAGCTTCCGGTTGCTTGCCATTTCAACACTCCCCCCTGTTCTCATGCTCACATCTCTGTCCTGGGATTGCTGCAGTGTTCCAGTGAACATCAACGCAAGCTCGAGGAACAGCATCTCATCTACCGATTAGGCACACTACAGCCTGCCGGACTGAACATTGAGTTCAATAATTTCAGAGCCTGACAGCCCCCCCATTTTACTTTCATTTTTAGTTATTTTTCCTTCCTTGCTTTTGCATTCTTTTTTACATTTTTTACAATCTTTTTCTTGCATTTATTTCATTTCATCTTAGTTTGATCAGTTTGCTTACCCACTGTTTTTTTCAGGTTTGCACTTGCTGCTGTTCAATATTCAGTGTATTTACACCTGATCTGTACTAATGCTTTGCCTTTCAACACACCATTAACATATTGTTTGCCTTTGCTCCGTGACCTTTTGGTCAGCTATGTGGCCTGGTCCAATCTACACCTTTTCCTTTGTTATCTCTTGCCCCACCCCCACCTCACTTGCTTATAATCTGTAACTTTTCTAATATTTGTCAGTTCCGAAGAAGGGTCACTGACCCGAAACGTTAACTCTGCTTCTCTTTCCACAGATGCTGCCAGACCTGCTGAGTGATTCCAGCATTTCTTGTTTTTCTTTCTGATTTCAGCATCCGCAGTATTTTGCTTTTATTCTAGTCTAAGGATACGGGGTGAACCTTTCAAGACTGAGATGAGGAGAAATGTATTCACCCAGAGAGTGGTGAGCCTGTGGAATTCGCTAGCACAGAAAGCAGCTGAGGCCAAAGTATTGTCCGTTTTCATGAAGGAGTTAGATATAGCTCTTGGGTCTAAAGGGATAAACGGGTATGGGACAGGCTACTGTATTGGATCATCAGCCATGATCATAATGAATGATCAAAGGGCCGAATGGCCTACTCCAGCTCCTATTTTCTATTTTCTATGTTGCTATGTTTAGATGGAGAGGAAACGACCAGAAATCAGACCTTTTCCGCTGTTACTGCAGATTATCTTCGTTTTGATTTGTTTCTTGCTGGATTTCTTAAAGTGTGGCTAACATTTAAATTTTCGTCTCGAGAAGGCCTTAGAGGGAAAATTCAATGCAGCTTGAAGACAGATTGTGGCTTTTTGCACGGAGTCGTGTCTCTGGCAGAGGGCAGTTGCACAATGGAGGACAGGCTGTCCTCACCAACCGTGACAATTTCGAGACCACACAGGTTGGTTAGGGGTCTCCTGGGTCCTAACGCTAGACTGTTCCCAAGTGACTCTCTGACCTGACCTCTCTCCTCCATTTTGGCAACAGAACACAGAAGTTCAAACTTAAAACAGGTTGTATAAAATGACGATTGACATTAATACTCAAATGCTCAACATAATTTACAAGGGTTTGAATCCACTCGTGCCACCTTTACCCATCGAGGGAACAAAATGAATTCTGCTGCATTTGTTTATTTTCATGATTCTCATTGAAAATAAATAAAAAAGGGATTTTCATTAAATCGTACATTCATACTTAAAAGTTTGCTAAATTATGGGAGAGCTGGCACACTTCTGTCCATAACACATTTGCTTTTTGTGTCGGTGCCTCTATTAGTGGGGCGTCTCGGGTGATAAATTTTGGGCCCAGCTTACAGTAATCAATAGAGCACCACATGCATTTCCTGAGCTGCAAAGGATCCGTTTCCAATGGAATGATTTCTGGAAGGGAAGTCTTCAGCAGACATTTTGGCTTCAGAATGTCTTTCCGATCAGTGTCAGGTACAGTTACAATGCAATAAATAGCAGGAAAAGAACAAATCCCACCGTGCCCTTCGCTCAATGTTTCCAATTTTTGCTCTCATTGCTTGACACAAAAGCAATGAGAGGACGTGTCCACCCTGATCAAAAAGAAAATTAAAGAGATCTGTACAGATTCGCCCGGGCCTACCAGCCAAGCGATTCAATGCTTGGATGTGGGAGACATGCCACTGGTCAGATGGGACCCAGCTGGCTGAGCCCCGACAGATTATCTCAGGTTAACAAGAGGTCCAGTACATGCTGAATGGTGATGTCGTTGACCCTCCCCAGAAAAAAAGAACCTTTTAATTACTTAGGCTAAGGATTTCCAAGTACCCACATATCCAGCCATCGATCACTCCAATTTGTTGGAGTACTGTCTACTCCTCTTCTGATTGTCTTCTGGGAAGTCTCCACTTTCGTATTATTACGTACATAGTAACACTCAAGGATCGGAGTGGCCTCTGCCTCAGAACAGGCAGTCTGTGCTATGTGCTTTATTTCAGGATCTGCCTGCTGTGTGCCGAAGAGCAGGGCTCAGCTGAGCGTCTTCTCCTTCAGATAGGTCCCGAAAGAAAGGTTCAACTACCCAGACCTCTGGCTCATCCAACTGGGATGCTGGCTCACTTTCAATTAATTGGGCCTGTCGGGCTTGGGTCTGAGTCACTGCATAATCGGGGAAGATCCCTGGGATTTCCGCCTGCAGTTGTTTGGTTTCCCTGGTTTCATTGGGCTGGTCTATGACTATAGTGGTTGCTATTTTATTGCTACCAGCCAAATCATTTCCCAGTAGGAAGTCTATCCCTGCTACAGGTAATTTTGCCATAATTCCAACAGTTACGGTTCCTGCGACTAGGGCACACTGTACGTGGACTCGATGGAGGGGAACAGACAGGTGACCTCCTCCCACTCCACTGATCAGGGCCTTGGCTTTCATGGATATTTCAGTGGGAAGGCGTAGGGCTGTTCTGCAACACTAAGGACTGAGTAGCCCCTGTATCCCTGAGCAGTACAATGGACTTGCTCTTTTCCTGGGAAGGCGATAGCGATACGGTTCCTTCTCGAATAAAACTTGGATAATCCCGGGGGAATTAGTCCAGTCCAGCAACACATTGGGTAATACTCTCAGAGATTGTATGCTCTACTTGAAGGGCCTCTGTTGGCCCTCCTACACTCCTTATTAGGGGGACCCTCCTTGGGACCTCCCTTGTGGAGGCCTATTAGACCCACTGGTTTTCCCTTTAGCCTCCAGCATTCTGACCTGGAGTGACCCATTTTGTTGCAGTGGAAGCAAACTGGTCTCTGGGTTTTTGTTTTGCTGGCTTGGGGTGGACGCTTTGCACCCTCATTTGTACTCCCTTTCCAAATTGCTGAAGTCACCTTTTTCTGGATGGAGAGAAAATGGGTAAATATCAGATGTTTTCTGCTGTTACTGCAGCTTGACCTCGAGCTGATATTTTTCTTGCTGGATTTTTCAAAGCGTGGCTTCTCTTTAACTTTACTTGTTGAGGAAGCCTTAGAGAGAACAATCAATGCAGCTTGAAGGCAGGTTGTGGCCTCTTGCAAGGAAATGTGTCTCGAACACACGGTTGCTGTATAATGGAGGAAAGGTTGTACTCACAAACGGTTACAGTTTCGAGCTTGTTGGCTACGGATCTTCTAGGTCCTAAGGCCAGACTCTTCTCAAGTGGATATGCCACCTGAACTATGTCTTCCATTTTGACAATCAGAACATGGAAACACAAAATCAAAGCCTTCTGCATAAAATGACGATTCACATTAATACTCAAGTGCACAACATAATTTACGAGGGGTTTGAATCGATTTGTCACACTGCAGAGAAAGTGAATCTGCTAGTTACGATTTTCCAAAATTGCTGCGAATCGGGAAATGTTCCTTCAGATTGTAAGTTGGCAAATGTTACATTGCTTTTCAAGAAAGGCGGTAGGGAAAAAGCAGGGAACTGCAGGCCAATTAGCCTAACATGACCTATTGGAAAATGTATGCAATCTATTATTAAGGATGTCTTAACAACACTTAGAAAATCACTGTATGATTGGAACAAGTCAATATGATTTTACTAAAGGAAAATCCTGTTTGACAATTTGTTTAGAATCTTTTGAACATGTCAAGGGGAACCAGAAGTTGTAGTACACTTGGACTTCCAAAATGCATTCGCTATGGTGCGAAACTAAAGAAAAATAAGTGCTCATGTAATTGGGGGTAACAAATCAACATGGATAGATATTGGTTCACAGACAGAAAGCAACGAGTGGGCATAAACGGACATTTCATGTTTGAAGACAGTAAATAGTGGAGTGCCATAAGCATCAATGTTCGGGCCTCTGCTATTTAGAATATATGTTAATGACTCAGATGCAGAGACAGAGACTATTGTATCCTAGATTGCTGATGACATAAATGTAGGCGGAAAGGTAAGCTGTGGGGAGGACACAGAGAAGCTGAAATGAGATATAGACGGGTTAACTGAGTGAGTAACAAGATGTCAGATGGAATATAATGTAGGGAAGTGTAAAGCTATTCACTTTGCAGTCAGGAAATAAGAGTAGAAGCGTAGAATGTTGTTTAAAGGTGCAAAATTGTAAGTGTTGGTGTTAAAAGAAACAGTGTATGCTTTTTTATTCATGGGATGTGGGCGTCGCTGGCAGGCCATCATCTAGTGCCCATCCCTAATTGCCCTTGACAAGGTGGTGGTCTTCTTGAACCACTGCAGTCCGTGTGGTGCAGGTAGAAACGGAGCGATGTTTGGAAGGGAGTTCCAGCATTTTGACCCAGTGACAACATAGCTCCATGTCAGGATGGTGTGTGCCAAGGTGAGGAACATGCAGGTGGTGGTGTTCCGATGCATCTGCTGCCCTTATCCTTCTAGGTGGTAGAGGTCGTTGTGTTGGAAGGTGCTGTCAAACGAGCCTTGGTGAGTTGCAGTGCATCTTGTAGACGGTACACACTGCCGTCATTGTGCGTCGGCGGTACAGGTACTGAATGTTGAAAGGGATAGATGGGGTAGCAGTCAAGAAAGTTCCCTTGTCCTGGATGGTGTCGAGATTCTTGAGTATTGGTGAAGCTGCACCCATCCAGGAAAATGGAAGGTATTCCATCACACTCCTGACTTGTGCCTTGCAGATGGCGGGTCGGGACTGGGATGTCAGGAGGTCAATTACTCGCCGCAGAATTCCCAGCCTCTGACATGCTCTTGCAGCCATGCTATTTATGTGACATATCCAAGTCAGTGGCTGGTCAATGGTAACTCTCATGATGTTGATGATGGGAAATTCAGCGAAGGAATGCCATTTAAAATCAAGAAGAGATGGTTAGGTTCACTACTCTTTATGATAGTCATTGTCTGGCACTTGCGTGGCGTGGTTATTAGTTGCCACTTATCAGGCCAAGGCCGGATATTATCCAGGTCTTGCCGCATATGGTCATGGGCTGCTTCAGTACCGGAGGCATCGTAAATTGTGCTGAATATTGTGCAGTCATCAGAGAACATCTCCAATTCTGACCTTATAATGGAGGATAGGTCATTGATGAAGCAGTTGAAAATGATTGGGCCCAGACCTTTACCCTGAGGAACTCCTGCAGTGATTTGTTTCGAGCTGCGATGTTTGACCTACAACCACCACAACCATCTTTCTTACGGCTGAAACCAGCGGAGAGGTCCGCCGCCACCCCCCTCCCCCGGCCAATTCCCATTGACTCCAGTTTGCTCGGGCTCCTTGATGCCATATTCGGTCAAATGCTGTCTTGATGACAACGGCAGTCACTCTCACCTCACCTCTTGAGTTCAGCTATATTTTCCATGTTTCGTCAAGGCTGGAAGGAGATCATGAGCTGAGTGGCCCTGGCGGAATCAAAACTGAGCGCCAAACATGGAATAATTCTGAGCAAATGTTGCTTGACAGCATTGTCGACAGCCCCTTCCATCACTTTGCTGATGATCGAGAATAGACTGATAGAATGGTAATTGGCCGGTTTGGATTTGTCCTTTGTGCACAGGACATACTTGGGCAATGTTTCACATTGCCGGGTAGGTTTCAGTGTTGTAGCTTCACGTGAGTGAATTAGATTGGCTGAAGTTAAATGCGGGGTACCTCAGGAGGAGGCCCAGATGGGTCATCGACTCAGCACTTCTCGCTGAAATTGATGCAATTGCTTTAGCATTGCCTTTTGCACTGATGTGGTGAGCTCCCCCATTTTGAAGGCGTATTTGTGGAGCCTGTCAGTTGTTCCATAATTCAGCACAATTCACGACTGAATGTGCGAGGACTGCAGAGCTTAGATCTGATCCATTTGTTTTGGTATTGCTTAGCCCTGTTTGTCGCATGCTGCCTACACAGTTTGGCATGCAAGTAGTTCTGCTGTGTAACTTATCAAGTTGACACCTCATTTTGGGATATGCTTAGTGCTGCTCATGGCATGCTCTCCTGCACTCTTCATTGAACTTTGTTTCGCCGCCTGGCTTGATGGGTAATAGTAGAGTGGGAGATATGCTGGCCCATACAGAATGTGGTAGAGTACAATTCTGCTGCTGCTGATGGCCCACAGCGCCTCATAGATGCACAGCTTTCTGTTCTTACATCTGTTTGATAGATATTCCATTTAACATGGTGGTAGTAACACACATCATGATAGAGGCTATTCCCAATGTGAAGATGGGAGTTTGTCTCCACAGGGACTGCGCGGTGGTCACTGTTATCAATTAGGTCATTGAAAGAGGAATCTGCGGTAGGCAGATGGGTGACGATGAGGTCAAGCATGTGTTTCCCTAATGTTGGTTGCAGCACTACCTGTCGCAGACGCTATTTAGCAGCTATGTTCTATGTGCTACCGAACCACTCTTGGTGCTTGACATTATACAGTATACTTCTTGTGCCGTTGCTACCCTCAGTGCTTCCAATTGGTGTTCAACACGGTGAAGCACTGATTGATCAGGCGAGCTGGGTGGCAATCAGCAGGGGTTTTCCTTGCCCATGTTGAAGCTGATACCATGAGATGTCCCGGGGTCCAGAGTTAATGTTGAGGACTCCCAGGGCAACTCCCTCCCGACTGTAGACCGCAACTCCGTCACATCTTGTGGCTTTCCCCTTCCTCTGGGATAGAACATACCCAGGGATCTTTGGGATATTGTCTGTAAGGTATGATTCGGTGAGTATGACTATGTCAGACTGCAGCTTGAGGAGTCTATGGGACAGTTTTCCCAACTTTGGTACAAGCCTCCAGGTTTTAGTAAGGAAGCATTTCAGGGTCGACAGGGCTGGCTTTGCCATTGAAACTTCCGGTGCTTAGGTCGATGCTGAGTGGTCCATGCAATCCTGTTCCTTTTGCTGCACAGTTTGCTGCAATTGAGTGGCTAGCTCATCAATGTCAGAAGGCGTTTAAGAGCCAACCATATTGCTGTGGGTCTAGAGTCACAGAAAGTCCAGTCCAGGCTTCCCTAAAGTACATTGTGGAACCAGATGGGTTTTTAGAACAACTGACAATGGTTTCATGGTCACAATTAGACCAGCTCTTAATTCCAGATTTATTAATTGATTTGAAATGCAAGCCCATCTGCCTTGCTGGGATTCGAACACAGGGCATCAGTCCAGGTCTCTGGATTACTAGTCTAGTGGCAATAACACAACGCCACCGCCTCCCCTGCTGATATTAGGAAAGAAAATAGCATGTTGCTCATTATTGCAATGAATTCGAGGACAGGAATAAGGAAGTATTGCTACAATTGTACAAGGTTTTGGTGAGACCACATCTGTAATACCGTGTGCAGTTCTGATCTCCATATACTACTTGCATTGGAGGCTGCACAGCAAATGGGAACTATATTGGTCGCTGGGATGAGGATGTTGTCCTATGATGAGAGGTTAAGTAAATTGCCTGTATTCTGTGGAGTTAGGTGAATGAGCGGTGATCACATTGAAACATTTAAGACTTTAAAGCGGCTAGATAGGGTCGAGAGTGAGATTATTTCCACTGCTTGAGGAATCAATAATATGGGCGCCACTACATCAGGATAAAGGGTCGATCAGATAGGACTGAGATGAGGAGACATTACTTCACTCAAAGTTTCGTGAATGCCAGAGGCGTGTGGGTGTTCCAACATTGAAAGCATTTAAGGCTGGGTGAGGCAGGATTTCAGTCTTGCAGGGAATCGAGGGATATTGTGAACAGGTGGGTAAGTGAAATTGGATTCTAAGATCAGTCTTAATCGTTTTCAATGGTGGAGCATGCTCGATGGGCCATACGGTCTACTATTGCTCCTATTTCTTCTCGATTGTGTTGTACCATCACATTCCCATGTGCATGAAACTCTGTACTGCACGCTCTTTTGAACTGTACCAACTCGGCTTACCCACTGCCTGTCCACCATTTACAAGGCATACGTCAAGAGTGTGATTAAATGCTCTCCACTTGCCTGGATGAGTGAAACTCCAACAACATTCAAGAAGCTCGACACCATTCTGGACAAAGCAGCCCGCCAGATTGTCACCCCATCCACAAATATTCACTCTTTCCACGACCGATGACAGTGTCTGACATCTACACGAGTCACTGCAGCAATGCACACAGTCTCCTTAGACAGCATCTTCCAAAACCACTACGTCTACAATCTAGAAGGACAAGAGTGGCAGATGCATGGGAACATCACGACCTGCAATGTCTCCTTGAAGTCAACCACCATCCTTGGAACAATCTCACCGTTCCTTCACTATCTCTGGGTCAAATCTTGGAACTCCCTTCCTAACAGCACTGTAGGTGTACCTACCCCACATGGACTGCAGCGGTTCAGGAAGGCAGCTCATCAACACCTTGTCAAGGGCAATTATGGATGGGCAATAAATACTGGCGAACCAGCGACGCCTGCATCCAATGAAAGAGTAAAAAATGCTGCCTCGCAATCGCAGATCTTAGTATTCAATTCCACTTTCCCACCTGCTCACCTTATTCCTTTTGACAAAATGTAAAGCATCATATTTCTCAGCACTAAATTTCATCGGCCACTTGTTTGCCCAGTCTGCATAGAATGAACAGAAGAAGGCTATTCAGTCCATCGTTCACGTGCTGGCTCTTTAATAGAGCTTCGCCTTCCTCTGGGATAGAACATCCCAGGGATCTCTGTGATATAGTCTGTAAGGTATGATTCGGTGAGTATGATTATGTCAGGCTGTAGCTTGACGAGTCTATGGGACTCTGGATTACTCCCTGTGCCACGTGCCAGTGAGGCGAGAAATAGGAAGATAATGCAGCTAAAGACGTGGCTGAGCAGCTGGTGTAGAAGGGAGGGTTTTAGATATCTGGACCATTGGGCTCTCTTCAGGGACAGATGGGACCTGCACAAGAAGGACGGGTTGCATCTAAACTGGAAGGGGACTAATATCCTGGCTGCAAGGTTTGCTAGCGTCACTCAGGAGGGTTTAAACTGGTGTGGCAGGGGGGTTGGAACCAGAGCAGTAGGACAGCTAGTGAAGTAAATGAGGAGGACATAGTAAATAAGGCCAGTAGGACTAAGAGGAAGCGCAGGCAGGGAGATGTTGCTGAGCACAGCAGGACTCGTGGTCTGAAGTGCATTTGTTTCAATGCGAGAAGTATAACAGATAAAGCAGATGAACTTCGAGCTTGGATTAGTACTTGGAAATATGATGATGTTTCTATTACAGAGACTTGGTTGAGGGAAGGGCAGGATTGGCAGCCTAATGTTGCAGGCTTTAGAAGCTTCAGGTGGGATAGAGGTGGATGCAAAAGGGGTGGGGGAGTTGCATTACTGGTTAAGGAGAATATCACAGCTGTACTGCGGGAGGACACCTCAGAGAGGTCATGCAGCGAGGCAATATGGGTGGAGATCAGGAATAGGAAGGGTGCAGTCACGATGTTGGGGGTTTACTACAGGCCTCCCAACAGCCAGCGGGAGGTAGAGGAGCAGACATGTAGACAGATTTTGGAAAGATGTAAAGGTAACAGGGTTGTAGTGGTGGGTGATTTTAACTTGCCCAGTAGTGACTGGGACTAACTTAGTGCCAGGGGCTTGGATGGGGCAGAATTTGTAAGGAGCATCCAGGAGGGCTTCTTGAAACAGTATGTAGATAATCGAACTAGGGATGGGGCCATTCTGGACCTGGCATTGGGGAATGAGCCCGGCCAGGTGGTCGAAGCTTCAGTGGGGGAGCATTTCGGGGGCAGTGACCATAATTCCATAAGTTTTAATGTACTTGTGGATAAGGATAAGAGTAGTCTTCGGGTGAAGGTGCTAAATTGGGGGAAGGCTAATTATAACAATATCAGGCAGGAACTGAAGAATTTAGATTGGGGGCAGCTGTTTGAGGGTAAATCAACATCTGACATGTGGGAGTCTTTCAAACGTCAGCTGATTAGCATCCAGGACCGGCATGTACCTGTGAGGAAGAAAGACAAGTTTGGCAAGTTTCGGGAAGCTTGGATAACACGGGATATTGTGAGCCTAGTCTAAAAGAAAAAGGAAGCATTTGTAAGGGCTGGAAGGCGAGGAACAGATGAAGCACTTGAGGAATATAAAGACAGTAGGAAGGAACTTAAGCAAGGAGTTAGGAGGGCTAAAAGGGGTCATGAAAAGTCATTGGCAAACAGGATTAAGGAAAATCCCAAGTCTTTTTATACATATATAAAGAGCAAGAGGGTAACCAGGGAAAGGGTTGGCCCGCTCAAGGACAGAGATGGGAATCTAAGCGTGGAGCCAGAGGAAATGGGTGAGGTGTTAAATGAGTACTTTGCATCAGTATTTACCAAGGAGAAGGACTTGGTGGATGACAAGCCTAGGGAAGGGAATGCAGATAGTCTCAGTCATCTCATTATCAAAAAGGAGGAGGTGTTGGGTGTCTTTCAAAGCATTAAGGTAGATAAGTCCCCAGGGCCTGATGGGATCTACCCTAGAATACTGAGGAAGGCAAGGGAAGAAATTGCTGGGGCCTTGACAGAAATCTTTGCATTCTCATTGGCTACAGGTGAGGTTCCAGAGGACTGGAGAATAGCCAATGTTGTTCCTTTGTTTAAGAAGGGTGGCAAGGATAATCCAGGAAATTATAGTCCGGTGAGCTTTACGTCAGTGGTAGGGAAACTATTAAAGAGGATTCTTCGGGACAGAATTTACTCCCATTTGGAAACAACCGAACTTATTATCGAGAGACAGCATGGTTTTGTGAAGGGTCGGTCGTGTCTTACTTATTTTATTGAGTTTTTTGAGGAAGTGACGAAGTTGATTGATGAGGGAAGGGCGGTGGATGTTGTTTATTTGGACTTTAGTAAAGTCTTTGACAAGGTCCCGCATGGCAGGCTGGAGCATAAGGTGAACTCACAAGGGATCAGAGGTTGGCAGGCAAGATGGATACTGAACTGGCTCAGTCACAGACGACAGAGGGGAACAGTGGATGGGTGCTTTTCTGAATGGAGGGCTGTGACTAGTGGTGTTCCGCAGGGATCAGTGCTGGGACCTTTGCTGTTTGTGGTATATATAAATGATTTGGAGGAAAATGTAGCAGGTGTGATAGTAAGTTTGCGGACGACACAAAGGTTGGTGGAGTTACGGATAATGATGAGGATTGTCAGAGGATACAGCAGGACATAGATCGGTTGGAGACTTGGGCAGAGAAATGGCAGATGGAGTTTAATCCGGACAAATGTGAGGTAATGCATTTTGGAAGGTCTAATGCAGGTGGGAGGTATACAGTAAATGGCAGAACACTTAGGAGTATTGACAGGCTGAGGGATCTGGGCGTGCAGGTCCACAGGTCACTGAAAGTGGCAACGGAGGTGGATAAGGTAGTCAAGAAGGCATACGGCATGCTTGCCTTCATCGGTCGGGGCATAGAGTATAAAAATTGGCAGGTCATGTTGCAGCTGTACAGAACCTTTGTTAGGACACACTTAGAATATTGCGTACAATTCTGGTCGCCACATTACCAGAAGGACGTGGAGGCTTTGGAGAGGGTACAGAGGAGGTTTACCAGGATGTTGCCTGGTCTGGAGGGCATTAGTTATGAGGAGAGGTTGGAAAAACTCGGATTGTTTTCAGTGGAACGACGGAGGTGGAGGGGCGACATGATAGAGGTATACAAAGTTATGAGCGGCATGGACAGAGTGGATCGTCAGAAGCTTTTTCCCAAGGTGGAAGAGTCAGTTACTAGGGGACATAGGTTTCAGGTGTGAGGGGAAAAGTTTAGAGGGGATGTGCGAGGCAAGTTTTTTACACAGAGGGTGGTGAGTGCCTGGAACTTGCTGCCAGGGGAGGTGGTGGAAGCAGATACGATAGCGACGTCTAAGGGACATCTTGACAAGTATATGAATAGGAAGGGAATAGAGGGATATGGGCCCCGGAAGTGAAGAAGGTGTTAGTTTAGGCCGGCATCAAGATCGGCGCAGGCTTGGGGGGCCGAATGGCCTGTTACTGTGCTGCACAGTTCTTTGTTCTTTGTTGTCCACAATGGTGTTTGGATTGAAAAGTTTGCAGGTCATCAGGAAGCAGCACCTTGTCATGTCTCTGCTGAGAGCTGGCTCTGTTACGTGGATTAACAGGAAAATGGGCAGTTGCTCAGCCCCTAAAACCGTCTCACACATCTCCAGTCACTTCCCATACTCTTCCCATTATCGCGGGATGTGTTTATAAGATGGGGAGTCACTGAGACATTGTTTTATGTCAGTGAGTGAGAGAAAGAACCCTGGGCTCTTGCGATGTTTTATTTCTGTTCAAAAATTCTCTGCTTTGTTTGAAGCAATTTTATTTCTCTTATTCCCAAGCATAATCTTTTCAGAAGCTGCAGCTATGATGATGCAGAGGGAGTGTTTTTTTTTTTTGGCACGTGGAATTCTCAGACAAGAGCTTTAACCAGAGACGAAAATAATAATAAATACATATATGTTAATGTCCAATTCATTTTTTTACATAGAGAATAGAAGACCTTGTGTTTTCGGGGCTGATAGAAAATCAAATTGCTGGAAATGCTCAGTATTTCCTGCACGGTTTTCATTTCAGATTTCCAGCAACCACAGAATTTTGATTTTGTGTTTTAGGAGGGCCTTTTTACCACAAGGAAAGGGACTGGAGGGGCCTCTGAAGCAAATAGTTTGTGAAGCACTGTTCCAGAGCATTCACTGTAATCCCGTAGATTTCCCTCTCTCCTTCTCTTGCTGCAACTTGTTCTCTGGCCCTCCCCTCCATGTTCCTAGCTCTGATTCTTCACACCTTTAAATCCCTATGTCTATATCTCTCAACATCCTTTACATCTCTGCCTCTCTCTAGAGTCTCACAAGTTTCTTTTTTCATTCTCTTTCTGCGACTCTCTGCATCTTTATCTCTCTCTCAGCCCATTTCTTCTCTCACTCACATCCAAACCCCTGGATCTTTCCATCTCTGCTTCTCCTTTCCTGCAAAATTATCTCTGTATTTCCCCCATCCCGGGACACCCCTCTCTATTCTGTAAGCACATCTTACTATGGATCTCTACCCCTCCACTTCGTTCTGTCTCTGTGTCTCTCTCCTTGTCCGGGTTCTTTCTTAATATCTACATCGCTGCTCCATTCTCTCTCTCTCCACCTCCAGCTCTATGTATTTCTCCATCTCTATCCAACTCTCTCTCTTTCTCTCACTCTGTGCCCTTATGTTTATTTATGCTCTCTGCTGTTAGATTCGCTCATTCGTGTCTGACTCGATGACTCTTTTTCATCCCTGATGTCACTCTCCATTTATTTTATTTCTCTCTCCTCACTCAATTCTGTTGCAATCACTGGATCGCTCCTTTCTTTGTCTCTGTCTCTCTGTCTGAGGTGGATTTTAATTTGCTGCCACGGTGTTGTTCAGGGTGATTGTGAACGGGATCCTGATTTCCATCCCTCCAGAGTTTTACTCCCATTGAGGTAAAAAAAAAGGAGCAGATGCAGAACAGGCGTCCGACTCACAACCACCCCTATCCCAGCCCGGTTTACACCATTGGCACCAAGTCCAAGTCCAAGCCAGTGTTTCCTCCCCTCTGTGTGTATCTGCTCCCCGATGGTCTCTGTCTGTCTTCTTGTGGCTCAATGGGGGAAGCGACAGATCAGCCATGATCAAAAATTGGTGGGGCAGGCTCAAACGAATGAATGGCCTCCTGTTGTCCCTGTGCCAACCAGTATGTGTATGTGTGTGATTCCTTGATGCCGAGGGGGTGATGCAAAAAAACAGATGAAACACCATTTGCAGGGAGGGATGTGTCTGAGGCTGGGATCTTGCTGTGCGTTCAACGCTCAGAATACCAATGAGCCTCTGTGGGTCCTTTCCCTATGCCCGGCCCTGTGTTTAGCCTGACACGAATTAAAGGCGCTGGGGAGCTGGGAGCCATTTGATGGAACTTCAGTGGTTTATCTGGACTGGAATGAAAGTTACTTAAAAACTGTCGGGAGATGGAGTCACACCCAGGAAAGTGATGGCGTTTGGAATTACACGGGGGTGGGTGGTGGGGGGGCGGGGAAGGGCGGTGGTGGTGTCTTCACTGCGACGGGACTAACAAAGAGGGGCTGTTCATAGTGGAGATGAGACAGAGTGAACATTAGTAGAGGGGATGGCTTTTACAAGACGGAGGTGTATTTAGAAAGGGAGGGGTGTTTTCAGTGGGTGCAGTGGGAGAATTGGAAGGATATGCACAGAGGGAATTAAGGAATGTTTCAATTGGGAGGGGTGCTTCTCCAGGTTCAAAATAGGAGAGGGGGGAGTTCTCCAGGTTTACAATGGGACAGGGGCCTCTCCAGGCATAGAATGGGAGGTGCTCTACTCAAGTTCTAAAATAGGTTGAGGTGGGGGATTACTATTACGGATTAGAAATGGGAGGTGGTTTTTTCCAGGTTTAAAGTGTGAGGAGGGATTCTCCAGGTTTAAAATGGGGCGGGCGGGGAGGGTTCTTCGGATTTAAAATGGGAGATGGTCTTCTCCAGGTTTAAAAAAGGAGAGGTGAATTCTCCAGGTTTAAAATGGGAGGGGGCTTTTCCAGTCTGATCACGTGGAAATTTGAGGGAGGGACAACATAGTTTTGCTGTGGGGGGAGGGTGGGTGGGATTTACTGAGGGGGGTGGGGAATGTGAGGGGGAATCTTGCATGGGGGGAATCCTTTTGCTGAGGGAATTTTTTTGCAGAGTGGGAAGAAATCCAAAAAGAGAAAAAATGCTGCAGAGTGAGAAAGCAGACAAAAAGACAAAAAAAGTCATAAAATAGAGAAAAGGCAGAAACAGTCAGAGAAATACAGAAAAGACAGAAAAAGTCAGAGAAACGAAGAAAATGCAGAAACAGAGTAATAAAGAAAAGGCAGAAATAGTAAGAGACATCCAGTAGGCAGGCCGGGCAGGGGCAGGCCAGATAGCGTGGAAGGTCTGGGAGGCTAAACTGCATTTTCCTTAATGCAAGAAAACTTACAGGTAAGGCAGAAGAACTCAGAACATGGATCGGTACATGGGATTTTGATATTATAGGTATTATAGAAACGTCGCTGAGGGATGGGCAGGTCTGGAAGCTCAATGTTCCGGGGTACCGAAGCTTCCAGCGTGGCAGAGGTGGAGGTAAGAGAGGAAGGGGAGTTGCACTATTGATTAGGGAGGACATCACGGCAGTACTTAGAGAGGATATCCCGGGGGAATGTCGAGCAAGGCCATTAGGGGTAGAACTTAGAAATAAGAAAGGGGTGATCACTTTGATGGGATTATACTATAGGCTCCCCAGTAGTCAGAGAGAATTGGAGGAGCATATATACATAGAAATCACAGATAAGTGTAGGAATTATAGAGTTGTAATAGTAGGTGATTTTAACTTCCCTAATAGAGACTGGGACTGCCTTAATGCTAAAGGATCAAATGGGGAAGAATTTGTTAAGTGCGTCCAGGGTAGTTTTCTGAAGTAGTATGTGGATGGCCCCACTAGAGAAGGGGCTACACTCGACCTCCTCTTCGGAAATGAGACTGGGCAGGTGGCTGATGTGTCAGTAGGGGACCACTTTAGGACCAGTGATCATAACTCTATTAGCTTCAAGATAGTTATGGAAAAGGATAGGACTGGTCCTCAAGTTGAAGTCCTAAATTGGGGGAAGGCTAATTTCGATGGCATCAGACAGGAACTCTCAACAGATGATTAGCAGTGGCTGTTTACAGGTAATGGAAAGTCTGGCAAATTGGAGGCATTTAAAAGGGAGATGGGAAAAGTTCATGGCCGGCATTTTCCTGTTAGATTGAAGGGCAAGGCTGGCAAGTTTAGGGAACCTTGGTTGATGAGGGATATTGAGGGCCTGGTCAGGAAAAAGAAGGAGGCATATATCAGGTATAGGCAGCTGGGATGAAGCGAGTCCCTCGAGGAGTATCAGGGTTGTAGGAGGACACTTAAGAAGGAAATTAGGAGGGCGAAAGTAGGCCATGAGATTTCCCTGGCAGATAAGATAAAGGAGAACCCTAAAAGATTCTATAAGTATATTAAGAGTAAAAGGGTAGCTAGGGAGTGAGTAGGTCCCCTTAAGGATCAGTGTGGTAATCAATATGTGGAGCCACAGGAAATGGGCGAGGTCGGAAATTAATACTTCTCGTCTGTATTTACCGTGGAGATGGTCATGAAAACTAATGAGTTCAAGGGAGGGAACAGCGATATCCTGGAGCATATCAACATTACAAAGGAGCAGGTTTTGGAGGTTTTGAAGCGCGTTAAGGTGGATAAATCCCCAGGGCCTACCCAGGTGTATCCTAGTATGCTATGGGAAGCAAGGGAGGAGATTTCTGGGGCCCTGGCACAGATTTTCGTACCATTGTTAGCCACGGTTAATGTACCAGAAGACTGAAGGATAGGTATTGTTGTGCCTTTATTTAAGAAGGGCAACAGGGATAAGCCAGGGAACAACAGGCCAGTGAGCCTTACATCAGTGGTGGGACAGGTATTGGAATGGATTCTCAGAGACAGGGTTAATATGCATTTGGAAAGGTAAGGTCTGATTAGAGATAGTCAGCCTGACTTTGTACATGAAAAATCATGTCTCACGAATTTGATTGAGTGTTTTGAGGAAGAGAGCAAGAGGATTGACGAGGGCAGGGTGGTGAACGTTGTCTACATGGACTTTAGCAAGGCTTTTGAAAAGTTCTCGCATGGTGGGCTGGTCCGGAATGTTGGAACACATGGGATCCAGGGTGAGCTAGCGAACTGGATACAAAATTGACTTGGCGATAAGAGGCACAGGGTGGCAGTCGAGGGTTGTTTCTCAGATTGGAGGCCGGTGGCCAGTGGTGTGCCACAGGGATATGTGCTGGGCCCCCTGTTTGTCATATATATTAATGACTTGGATGTGAATATAGAGGGCATGATTAATAAGTAAGCAAATGACACCAAAATTGGTAGTATAGTGGACAGCGAGGAAGGTTGTCTAAGGTTACAACAGGATATATATCAATGGGAAAGTGGGCAAGGGATTGGCAAATGGAATTTAACGCAGACAAATGGGAAGTCATACATTTTGGGAAGTTAATCCAAGGCAGGATAAATACAGTAAATGGCAGGACCTTGGGGAGTGCTGTCGAGCAGAGAGATCTTGGGGTACAAGTACATAGTTCCCTTGAAAGTGGCAATACAGGGAGACAGGGTGGTGAAGAAGGCGTATTGCATGCTTGCCTTCATCGATCCAGCCACTGAGTACAAGAGTTGCGACGTCATGGTACAGCTGTACATAATGTTGATTAGGCAGCATTTGGAGTACTGTGTGCAGTTCTGGTCGCCGCAGTACAGGAAAGATGTGATTAAGCTAGAGAGGGTGCAGAAAAAGATTCACAAGGATGTTGCCTGGTTTGGAGGGCTTGAGTTATAAAGCGAGATTGGATAGGCTGTGTCTGTTTTCCTTGGAGCGAAGGAGGCTGAGACGGGACATGATAGAGTTATATAAAATTATGAGAGGCATAGATTGAGTAGGTAGCCAGAGTCTGTTTTCCATGGTAGGGGTGACGAAAACCAGAGGGCATTAATTTAAGGTGAGAGGGAGGAGGTTTAAAGGGGAACAAAGGGGAAAATTTTCACACAAAGAATAGTGGGTATCTGGAATGATCTGGCAGAGGAGGTGGTGGAGACTGCATATAAGCTGCATATAAGAGGCATCTGGACAGGTAATTGAATGAGCAAGGCATGCAGGGATATGGAGTTAATGCAGGCAGGTGGGATTGGTATCGAATGGTATTATGGTAGTCATAGATGCGGTGGGCCGAATGGCCTGTTCCCATGATGTAGCACTCTATGACACTATGACACTAAATACAGAAAATACAGAAAAGTCAGAGAAACAGAGAAAAGGAAGAAAACGTCAGAGCAACAGAGAAAAGACAGAAAACATTCAGAGCAATAGGAAACAGACAGATAAAGTCAGAGAAATAGAGAAAAGGAAGAAAAAGTCAGAGAAACAGAAAAGACTGAAAAATTCAGACAAATAGAGAAACGGCAGGAAAAGGCAGAGAACAAAGAACAAAGAACAAAGAAAATTACAGCACAGGAACAGGCCTTCGGCCTCCAAGCCTGCGCCGATCCAGATCCTCTATCTAAACATGTTGCCTATTTTCTAAGGGTCTGTATCTCTTTGCTTCCTGCCCATTCATGTATCTGTCTAGATACATCTTAAAAGACGCTATCGTGCCCGTGTCTACCACCGCCGCTGGCAACGCGTTCCAGGCACCCACCACCCTCTGCGGAAAGCACTTTCCACGCATATCCCCCCAAACCTTTCCCTTCTCACTTTGAACTCGTGACCCCTAGTAATTGAATCCCCCACTCTGGGAAAAAGCTTCTTGCTATCCACCCTGTCTATACCTCTCATGATTTTTTACACCTCAATCAGGTCCCCCCTCAACCTCCGTCTTTCTAATGAAAATAATCCTAATCTTCTCAACCTCTCTTCATAGCTAGCGCCCTCCATACCAGGCAACATTCTGGCGAACCTCCTCTGCACCCTCTCCAAAGCATCTACATCCTTTTGGTAATGTGGCGACCAGAACTGCACGCAGAATTCCAAATGTGGCCAAACCAAAGTCATATACAGCTGTAACATGACCTGATAACCCTTGTACTCAATACCCCGTCCGATGAAGGAAAGCATGCCGTATGCCTTCTTGACCACTCTATTGACCTGCATTGCCACCTTCAGGGAACAATGGACCTGAACACCCAAATCTCTCTGCACATCAATTTTCCACAGGACTTTTCCATTTACTGTATAGTTCACTCTTGAATTGGATCTTCCAAAATGCATCACCTCGCATTTGCCCTGATTGAACTCCATCTGCCATTTCTCTGCCCAACTCTCCAATCTATCTGTATTCAGCTGTATTCTCTGACAGTCCCCTTCACTATCTGCTACTCCACCAATCTTAGTGTCGTCTGCAAAATTGCTAATCAGACCACCTATACTTTCCTCCAAATCATTTATGTATATCACAAACAACAGTGGTCCCAGCACGGATCCCTGGGGAACACCACTGTTCACACGACTCCATTTTGAGAAACTCCCGTCCACTGCTACTCTCTGTCTCCTGTTGCCCAGCCAGTTCTTTATCCATCTAGCTAGTACACCCTGGACCCCATGCGACTTCACTTTCTCCATCTGCCTACCATGGGGAACCTTATCAAACGCCTTACTGAAGTCCATGTATATGACATCGACAGCCCTTCCCTCATCAATCAACTTTGTCACTTCCTCAAAGAATTCAAAGTTGGTGAGACATGACCTTCCCTGCACAAAACCATGTTGCCTGTCACTGATAAGCCCATTTTCTTCCAAATGGGAATAGATCCTATCCCTCATTATCTTCTCCAGCAGCTTCCCTACCACTGAAGTCAGGCTCACCGGTCTATAATTACCTGGATTCTCCCTGCTACCCTTCTTAAACAAGGGGACAACATTAGCAATTCTCCAGTCCTCCGGGACCTCACCCGTGTTTAACGATGCTTCAAAGATATCTGTTAAGTCCCCAGCTATTTCCTCTCTCACTTCCCTCAGTAACCTGGGATAGATTCCATCCGGACCTGGGGACTTGTCCACCTTAACGCCTTTTAGAATACCCAACACTTCCTCCCTCCTTATGCCGACTTGACCTAGAGTAATCAAACTTTTGTCCCTAACCTCAACATCCATAATGTCCCTCTCCTCGGTGAATACCGATGCAAAGTACTCATTTAGAATCTCACCCATTTTCTCTGACTCCACGCATAACTTTCCTCCTTTGTCCTTGAGTGGGCCAATCCTTTCTCTCGTTACTCTCTTGCTCCTTATATATGAATAAAAGGCGTTGGGATCTTCCTTAACCCTGTTTGCTAAAGCTATTTCATGACCCCTTTTAGCCCTCTTAATTCCTCGTTTCAGATTGGTCCTACATTCCCGATATTTTTCCAAAGCTTCGTCTTTCTTCAGCCTCCTGGACCTTATGTATGCTTCCTTTTTCCTCTTAGATAGTCTC
Source organism: Heterodontus francisci (assembly GCF_036365525.1). Lineage (NCBI taxonomy): Eukaryota > Metazoa > Chordata > Chondrichthyes > Heterodontiformes > Heterodontidae > Heterodontus > Heterodontus francisci. Next base: position 6,358,488 of record NW_027140989.1, on the reverse strand, counting down.
ACAATTTCACCTGTTATCCATGGTTCCCTAATCTTGCCATTTCTATCCTTCATTTTCACAGGAACATGTCTCGCTTGCACACTAATCAACCTCTCTTTAAATGACTCCCACATATCAAATGTGGATTTACCTTCAAACAGCTGCTCCCAATCTACATTCCCCAGCTCCTGCCGAATTTTGGGACAGTTGGCCTTACCCCAATTTAGCACTCTTCCTTTCGGACCACTCTCGTCTTTGTACATGAGTATTCTAAAATTATGGAATTGTGATCACTATTCCCAAAGTAGTCTCCTACTGAAACTTTAACCACCTGGCCGGGCTCATTCCCCAACACCAGGTCCAGTATGGCCTCTTCCCGAGTTGGACTATTTACATACTGCTCTAGAAAACCCTCCTGGATGCTCCTTACAAATTCTGCTCCATCTGGACCTCTAACACTAAGTGAATCCCAGTCAATGTTGGGAAAATTAAAATCTCCTATCACCACCACCCTGTTGCTCCTACATCTTTCCATCATCTGTTTCCATATTTGTACCTCTATCTCACGCTCGCTGTTGGGAGGCCTGTAGTGCAGCCCCAACATTGTTACCGCACCCTTCCTATTTCTGAGTTGTGCCCATATTGCCTCACTGTTCGCGTTCTCCATAGTGCCCTCCTTCAGCACAGCTGTGATATCCTGTTTGACCAGTAATGCAACTCCTCCATCCCTTTTACCTCCCTCTCTATCCTGCCTGAAGCATCGATATCCTGGGATATTTAGTTGCCAATCATGCCCTTCCCTCAACCACGTCTCATAATAGCAATAACATCATACTCCCAGGTACTAATCCAAGTCCTAAGTTCATCTGCATTACCTACTACACTTCTTACATTAAAATAAATGCACCTCAGACCACCAGTCCCTTTGCATTCATCATCTGCTCCCTGTCTGCTCTTTCCCTTAGTCACGCTCACTTCATTATCTAGTTCCTTACAGTCTTAGTTACTACCTCCTTACTGTCCACTGACCTCCTCATTTAGTTCCATTCCCCCTGCCACATTAGTTTAAACCCTCCACAACAGCGTTAGCAAAAGCACCCCCAAGGAAATAGGAATAGGAAAAAGACAAAAAAGGTAAGAGAAATTGAAAGAATACAGAAAAGTCTCAAAAATAGTGAAAAGACAGCAAGAGGCAGAAAATACAGGCAAAAGATAGATAAAGAAAAAATAGAAGGGAAAAAGTGGAGGGAAAGAAACAGACACACAGCAATTGCAGGCACCAGAAAGAGACAGAACGCCAGTCGGAGAGAAAGCCACAAAGAGAATCATACACATAGAAACACAGAAGAGAAACACAAAGAGAGATTGGGATTTAGAGAATAGGAGTGTAAGAGCGCAATTGAGAGAGAGGGATTGAGAGCGAGAAATTGAGAAGGAGATGGATTGAGAGAGTGCAGTTGAGAGAGAGGGACTGAGAGAGAGTTTGAAAGAGAGAAAGACAGTGTGAGAGAAAGAAACACACAGAGAAAAAAACATAATTAGAATGGGAGATTGAGAGAGAGAGAGATTGCGAGAGAATGAGTTTGAGAAAGAAATTTTGAGAGAGTGAGATCGAGGGAGAGATAGAGAGAGAAAGAGAGAGAGAGGAGAGAGAAGAACAGAAAGGGAGAAACACATGGAGAGAGAAAAACAGGGAGGGAGAGAGTGAAATTGAGTCAGAAGGAGGGAGAAAGACAAAGAGAGAGACAATAAAGATGTGATACTCAGCATTCTACGTGGTCTGCGCTCCATCGTTGGATTGTAACACCTCCCCCAACCCGTCTCCCCCCATCAGTTCGCCCTAAGAGAAAATATCCTGGGTAGGGGCATTGGGTTAGAATTGGGGGAAAGGGATAGGATTGGGACAGAGAGGCAGGGATTCAGACTGGACTCACACACACACTGAAATCAGCTCCAATTCACCTGGGCACATAGCCACAGAGACTGAGACACAGAAACTCACCTTCACATGGAAAGAAAGAATGGAGGCTGATGTTGAACTAATATATCCCAGAACCAGTCACTCAAACAGCCAAGCCACCCAAAGTACAGCTCATCCAAACAGCTCTCAGCTTCCTCTATCTGAACACTTCCTCCCAGGTTTGGGACAGTTCAATGTGAGTCTCTGTGTAAACAGGGAATGGGGGAGGGACGGATATTCCAGCCATATCCAAATGGACGATTCCAGACAGAAACCTGTCTGTCTGTGTCTCTCTCTTCCTCCACCAAAATCTCGTTCAAAGTGCAGAAAAGCTGCTATATTTTAAAACATGGAGAGGCCGGTTTGGATAATGGCCATTGGGCATAAATTGTATGAAATGTCTTTCATTTTTCACCTCCAGTTTCGAGAAAGTTCAGAAATTGCCTGAAGATATCTCAATTATGTTGTCTTGAAATTCTCGCAAACAGATTTTGCTGGAGAGGAGCATTTGACTGTTGCATAAACAAGCAGCATTTATTCAGATTTTTTATTCCACTGTGTGAAAAAGCCTTAAACGAGAGCCAGGTTAATGATACAGCCAAGAGAACTGTTACAACTGGTGACATTTCACACAACAATTCAGACCCATATTTACAGTTAAATCTGTCAATGATTGTTTGTACTTTATTTGGTGCTGCTGTATTTATGCATTACCCTGTATTCATTGGAAAAATCTTTCTTAACATTTGCCACTTTAATGTTACAAGGCTTTACAAAGCTGCAAAGTGGTCATTTAAAACAAATTGTATGAAAGATCTTCCACTTTTCACCTCCAGTTTACATAAAATTCAGCGATAACGACCTCCATATTCTGACTAAGAGTTTTTGCTGCTGCAGTAAAGTGTCACTTCTTTCCCTTTGCTTCCTGACTGTTTCTTTCCTCTGCTCTCCTGGGGTATTCGGAGGGATCGCTTGTCCAAATTCAGGAAGTTCCAGCTCCTCTGCAGCTGCTGTCCTGGAGAAAGTAATTACAAAGAACAAAGAAAATTACAGCACAGGAACAGGCCCTTCGGCCCTCCAAGCCTACGCCGATTCAAATCCTCTATCTAAACCTGTCGCCAATTTTCTAAGGGTCTGTATCTCTTTACTTCCTGCCCATTCATGTATCTGTCTAGATACATCTTAAAAGACGCTTTCATGCCCGCGTCTACCACCTCCGCTGGCAACGCGTTCCAGGCACCCACCACCCTCTGCGTAAAGAACTTTCGACGCATATCCCCCCTAAACATTTCCCCTTTCACTTTGAACTCGTGTCCCCCAGTAATTGAATCCTCCACTCTGGGAAAAAGATTCTTGCTATCCAACCTGTCTATACCTCTCATGATTTTGTACAATTGTATTTGTAATTGTATTCAAAATCTTGCCCTCAGCATGGAGAAATGAGGAGAGACTGTTTACACTAGTAGAGGAGTGAAACAAATAGTCAGGGAGTTGTTATGTTCAGGAATTCACTGTCTGACAGGTTTCTGAAAACAGATTCAATATTAACTATCAAAGGACAACGGGATCAAAACTTCAATTACTCTTAGTTTTCGTAGAGAAGATACCAGCATACAAAGAGAGATGAGAGAGAGATGCCACAACGTTAGTGATGAAGAACCCAACACAACTTATTTAGAGAGTTTTTATTTGTAAATGTTTGTCTGAGTTTGATTTGATGCTGTTGTTTTATTTATGCATGACCTTTAATCACTAACAATAATTTTCCAAACATGAACGACTTTAATGTTGCAAATGTTCACAAAGTTGGTAAACAGACATTTAAGACAAATTGTACTGAAATTATTTTGTTAAGCATCTCAAGATTACACATAGAAAATTCCTCAAACTTGTGGAAAACATCAAAATCAGTAACACAGAATCTCCCTGTCTCACTGCAGTTACTGACTCCCTCTCACCATCTCCATCTGCTGGTTTCCTGGCTCACTGCAGTTACTGCCCCCTCTCACAATCTCCATCTGCTGGTGTCCATGCCTCACTGCAGTTACTGACCCCATCTCACTATCTCCATTTGCTGGTCTCCATGTCTCACTGCAGTTACTGCCGCCTCTCACCATCTCCATCTGCTGTTGTTCCTGTGTCGCTGCAGTTACTGCCCCAACACCATTCCAGTGTTTGAAACACTTCAGCTCTTTCTATGATTTCACTAATTTAACAATGAGATTGAGAGGGTATGTCACTGCCTTCTTCAGCTCCTGTCTGAATTTGGTCTGGGTCACCGTGTAAATACATGTGTTAGTGCAGGAACTGAGAACCTGCAGCATCTTTGCTGTTTGTTCTTTAATAAATAGAGGGTCAGTGAGGGAGGAAAAATACTGAATATCTGCAATTCACGCATAAATGTTATACACAACCCAGGTCACCTATAACAGGATAAAACTGCCCGATATACTAAAGAGTAAAATAATTGATTTCCTGCGATTCTCCATCTCTGGGTCCTTGTGATTCTCTCCATTGCTGTGGCCCCGGAATCCTTTGCGCACTTTACTGGAGAATAAAATCCGTCTGACAGTCACAACATTGAGCAGCAGAACCAGAAAGACCGGGACACAAGGGGTTAAAATGAGGTGAAACAATTCAAATACCCCCCCATAAGGGGGAAGAATAGAAGCTCGGTTTATGGACACAACCCATGGGAACATAATCAATAATGGAATCTTGTTCTAGTGTAAAGTACCAGGGGACAGACTCTAAATAGCCCAGCACACTCACTGTTCCTGCAACCACAGCCGCCGTTTTCTCACTGCAATATTTTGTTTTCAGCTTCTCACAACAAATGGCCAAAAATCGATCAAAGGTGAAAGCGACTGTGAGCCAGACAGAAACAACTGTGGCTGCAGAAGCAGAACGTGAATGAGAGAACACACAGGAGTAATTCTCAGGAATGAATATGGAAAATAAATTGAAACAATCCAGCTCAATATGGGATTAGTGATGACGACCAGGAGATCAGACACTGCCATTCCCACCAGGTAAACAGTGATACATTTGGAGAGAACGCACTTTCCTCGGGACAGGATCACAATCGCCACCAAGTTAACTGGAAGAGAGAGAAAAGGAAGCAGAGGAATTATTGATCGGACCTGGAGACAAAGCAGCAGTTTCACCGGATCAGGGCTGAAATTTCCAGCTTTGTTGCTACATCGAGCAGCGAAAACTGATTCATTGACCTGGGCAGTGCTTTGCCACAGTGACATGTTTGAAAACACAGTTATTAATAATGAACTGGGAAATTGATACAGACAGTGAATAAAGTCAGCATCGGATCTACTGGAAGTTCTGAGTGAGGATGCAGTGCCAGTGGGGAAATGAGAAGGGGTTTCACAGAGATGGAATCCAATGGGTTAATTGGCAATTTGTCTCCGGACTGCTGGTTGGGAAGGTTTGGGGAGAGCGGGATGTGCAGTTGGTTTGTTGCACTGGGTTCAGGGAACCGATAGGAAATGTTACCAAATGGGAAAAGGCTGAAAACTGCAGCGCTGACTTTGAGTATCAGCCATGATCTAGAATTGTGGAGCAGGCTAGAAGGGCTGAATGGCCTCCTCCTGCTCCTAAGTTCCTGTATTCTTATCAGGTTGGACGAGGCAGCTGGAAGTGGAGCTAGTGAGTGAGATTGGTAGGGAGAGAAGGAAAGGGCATTTTGGAACAGGAGTGGAGACTGGATGAGATGGTTTGGGAAAGTCGATAAACTGAAACAATGGATGATGAGACTGAGGATTCAATACAGTGAGAGGAGAGGCTGGATTCACAGGGAGAGACTGCAGCAGAGTGTTAGAGGAAATCTAATCTACAGATCCCAGTAATACAACTCAATTAATACATTCAAGCAATAATCCCTGTGGTTATTGGTGTTGGAGAACAGTTCATTGTTTATACAATATAGTCAATATATTTAGTTTGTACAGGCAATTAAATATCAATTTAAATACATTTCTGACATCAGCCTCGCACTTTTTTGAATTCAGCAGTCACAGAGATTTTAAAGTGCTGTATTTAAATAATGCATTACCATCAGTGAAGAACTGATTCTATTCTGTTTATTCAGTCACTAAGTAAGACATAGGAACTTTCTCCAAAACAAAATGAGGACCTGACAGAAATCAACAGAGCCGATCAAGTCCAAGAGGAAAATGAACACAATCTGACAACAGACAACTTCAACTCCCAGTTTCTCTCACTAATTGTTCTGGACAGTCCAGCACTTTATGATAGTGAATTATTCACACTGCTGCTTCTTTCACTTTCTCTTTACTTCTGCTTATCTTTTCACTCAGTTTCGTTCTTCCTGCTCCATTTTCCTTCCCTATCTCTCTGGAGTACTCACACTCTACAAACTGTTACTTAATGCTGATTTTCACATCTGATTTATTCCGAACATTCTGCGCCTGTGTTCTGTTCACCAGCCCCAGGTCCAATGATTCTATTCTCAAAGTCAGTTTGTTCAATGGTCAAACCTCTGTGAATAATTTAATGTATCTACAGAACACTCAAGTCTCCACCTGTTCACCTACAATCTTCACTTCATCTACAATGCGTCGAATAAACAGGACCGAAAGCTTCTTCCAGACAAACCTCACAATCATTGAAATTACTTCTCCTGGAATTATAAAGTAATCAGTCAGAATGTGGGATTGTTTTTTGAATAAAACACCAACATCAGCGCTGCAGCTGATAATCTACATATAAATGGAAAAACCCTTAATTCCAACTGATAGAGTGTAAACCAACAATACATCACATCAATACTTTAGTCCAGTCTGTAGTCCAGTCACAGTGAAGGCTCCACACTTTTGCATAAAGTGGAGGGTGCTCCCTCTCTACGTATAAAGTGGAGTGAGCTCCCTCTCTAAATCTAAAGTGGACCGAGCTTCGTCTCAATGTATAAAGTGGCGGGAGTTGCATCTCTATGGATAAACTGGAGGGAGCTACCTCTCCATGTATAAAGTGGAGGGTGCTCCCTTTCTACGTATAAAGTGGAGGGAGATTCCTCTCTATGTATAAAGTGGAGGGAGATCCCTCTCTATGTATAAAGTGGAGGGAGATCCCTCTCGCTATATCAAATGGAGGGAACTCCCTCTCTATGTTTAAAGTGGAGGGAGCTCCCTCTCTATGTATAAAGTGGACCGAGCTCCGTGTCCACGCATATAGTGGATGGAGCTGCCTCTCTATGTGTTAGGTGGAGGGAGCTCCCTCTCATTATATGAAGTGGAGGGAGCTCCCTCTGTTGTGTCTAATGTGCACGTACTCTTAAAGAATCCGATTGGGGAAAGTATATCGATATTTTATTCACATACAAAATCATCAAATACAAGCTCTCAGTACTTGTACAATATCAAAACTCATCAAAGTACAAGCTCTCACTGCTTGTACAATATACTACCCGTCAAGTCGCGAGGAGATCAGTCTCGGACTCGCGGCTGCTGTTCTGTTGTCTGAGCCTTTGGCTCAGGCTATCTTCTCGTGTATTGTTCCCCGTGGTTCTCCTATCTTCCCGAGTTTCAGTCAAGGGTTAAATCTTGTTTCCAAGAACCTGCCCTCTTACTTACTCATAGGGGTCTGGTATAATGACATAATGATAATTCCTTATTTGGCTCAGTGAGAAACTGATCAAAACTTCACAGTTTCCCGTTATCTACAATGAGTCAGGTCTTATCCAGTATCCTTGACGTCCCCCTTTATTTGCTACATGAAAGACAGGGTCTGGTGTCATCAATATGTCTTATCTATACTGTTTATAATTCCTCGGCCATATGTGTGCTGTGGCCCCGTTCTACACATACCCCCTCTGTTTTAACACATTATTTATTTTTGTCAGACGTGCCCATTTGTTTTAACTCAGTTATTATGTGTTTTACTGGGCCGGGCCTACAGTCCCCCCTGTCAACCTGCAGGGCTATGCCCAAGGAATCACACTCTCATGTCACTTATGTAGTACACTTGTGCAATTATAATTTCAGTTTCAAAGCAAAATGATAAGCATAACCAGTGTAATGTTAAAGACAGAACAATTTAAACATCACTATTATGTAATCAATCAATTGTGCTGACATGATGCAGCCGCAATTCCGTTCTTAGTGTACGTTGATCTTTCATTAACTCATTTTCTGTATATGCGAATAGGTTATGCAATTACCCATGTGTTCCATAACTAATTGTCTACCTTTGATAGAGCAAGTTCGAATACTGATTGCCTTTAAGGTAGCTGTCCAACCTGCATTCATACCTCCTCTCACATTGCCGGATTACTTCCTTAAGTTTTCAAACTAAGCATGTCACATATATCTCCATGATACGCAAAACCACTATCAGGACATGGGAGATAATTCTAAACCGGGTGTGTATCTGCACGTTTGACCCCCAGTTCCATAAGTCCTCCCACCAGGTAGAATCGTTTATCTCATCAGTCTCATCTTGTAGCTTCTTTGACTGTTGTTCCAGATTGTAGTACACTACAGAAATGGCTTCTAGCTGCTGTCTCTCTTTGCCCAAGCGTGTGGGCAATGGTTGAATAGTATATTCCTATTCCCGGAGGTAATTTGTCAAATCCTCCTTCATACTTTCTGTCACAGTTATAGCTTCCGACATTCATTTACGTATGTCTACGAACTCCATCTTCCCTACTCTGGTTGGTATTTGTGAGTTAAAACAAAACGTACTGTTGCTCACCGGGCAAGTCTAATCACGTCCATACTGATATTCCTTCGCCGTGGTGCTTAAGCAACATCTTCCTTTTCCTATGTAGACCACATATGTTAGCCCTGACAATGCTTCCCTCGTCTCTATGGTGCCATTTACAGTGACATTAAATCCATATTTTGATGCTGCTGTTTTATATAAAGGATGAGGATATATGACCACCTGGTTTTCCAGACTATACTCAGACAATGTTGTTCCAACTATCTCTTCTCCAATTTCCAGAACATAGGATAAAATATCATGGTATTTTATGTAATATTTTCCCCTTATCACCCCTGTATTTTCTACTTTGTATAATTGCATCCCTAACTTATCTCTCGGAATTACAAGTATTCCCAATACTACTCCAATATTCATAGATCTTGTACTTACACACTCGTGACCCTTCCATACCTTAACAATTTTTCTGAGTTGGCATCTGGTAATTTTATCATTTTTCTGACTAGCTCAGTCATCCAGCTGGGTATCATTTATCCAAACTGTCCCGCATCAATTTGCCTCAAATTTTCTTGACTTTGTTCTAACATCCACGAAATATATGAAGTGCAAACACTTTCATTATTTGAAATGTCATAGACCTCCTTTACCTTTTCTATTATATCATTAATATCGTGAGCATTACCTTCCAGTACTCTCACCAGTCCTGTCACTGTTTTCGTCAAATCCTGTCCTACTTTAGCTGCACCACTCTGTCCCTTTGTTCCTTTTTCAAAATATCCTTTATTAGCTGGCTGAGAGTTCTAACCTTCGGGTCCACATTTTCCAAATCTATAGTGTTGACAATTGAAGTTCCTGTACGAAAGACTGTGGCTGTGTCATTCACTAAACTACGTTTACGTCTCTTTCACTTTATTATTCCTTCATTACCAAATTCTTGTCTCAACAATTGCTGCAGTAGTACCTTGTACAACCCTTGGGTCTTCTCAGGGCACCAGTCCGGACGCTGGATATAGTTTAGTTTAGTTTAGTTTAGTTTAGAGATACAGCACTGAAACAGGCCCTTCGGCCCACCGAGTCTGTGCCGACCATCAACCACCCATTTATACTAATCCTACACTAATCCCATATTCCTACCACATCCCCACCTGTCCCTATATTTCCCTACCACCTACCTATACTAGGGGCAATTTATAATGGCTAATTAGCCTATCAACCTGCAAGTCTTTGGCATGTGGGAGGAAACCGGAGCACCCGGAGGAAACCCACGCAGACACAGGGAGAACTTGCAAACTCCACACAGGCAGTACCCAGAATTGAACCCGGGTCGCTGGAGCTGTGAGGCTGCAGTGCTAACCACTGTGCCACTGTGCCGCCCAAATATCTGAGATATTTAATATTACCGGTACCAATTCATGCTGTATATTATCAAATACAATGTTATAACTTTTATCATCACAAGTCCAATTTCTGGTCCTGCAGTTAAGGCAGGGAAAGGGAGATCAGTCACTTGGGGCTGCTGGATTGTAACCCAACTCGTCAGTAATTCGGATGTGGGGTTAACCGTGGTGGTTGGAGCTTCTAGCCTGATTACACTCACGACCTGGAGTCGGAACTGCCCCTTTTATTTGTCCCAACACATTGGAGCCAATAAAAGCCTATCACCTGCTGCTTCGCACACAGTGATCGGTTCTTACACTCTTTAGCATCGTATTCCCATACAGGAAATTTGGTCCCCCTGGTCGGTCCCGTGAGGCATTCGACACATACCCACTGTCTGATAGTAACATTTACAAAAGAAGCCCACTGCTTCCACCACTCGCCCCCAAATGCAACTTCCCATAGCCTGTGATATTTGCCATGTACCTCGACTGGTCAGACGATGTCATCTGAATGTCCCCACCGAACCAGTTCCCGTTACAGCACTTGATGTTATATGGTCTGACATCTTTCTTCAATGCGTTGATGGCTACAGCTGCAGCAGTCATCACTAGCGATAGATGCCCATGTCTCATTCTGTTACCTGTAAGATCAAGATAACACCTGCTCTTATTTACAGTTCGGATAAATGTACCCCTGCTGGGTCAAACTCATCATCACTTATGCGGATTAATCGACCCCGTACCCCTTGTTCTGATGCACCACTACCCTCTGGTTTCCCCATTCATCTCGACTCTGTCTGAAGCTGTGGTTTAAGCTGCTTCTTTTTTCAATGGACAGCTGGTTCCACATTTAATTTCTCTGCTTTGATGCTACCTTTCTCAACTTCTGTGGCACAAGAGGAAGTGGCTTCTCCTGGGTCCTCTGGAAACATTCTCTGGAATGCAAAACTTAAGTTTTCCATATCATCCTCTAAGAACTGAGGACTCTGATCTTGTCCATTTCGTCCATGGGCAGGAGCGTTTCCCAGTTGCCCCATCTCTACCTCTCCGAGTGCATCTAACTCTACATGCTGTTGCCGGCTATTAGTTTTCCGTATAGTTTAAGTTGGTTCACATGGTATCAGTGTGCCCTATCCTTCTCCATCATCACCTTGTGTACCGACGGACTGGCTTTATCCACAATACGGTATGGCCCAATGTATTTTGGGGACAAGAAAGTTCCTGTCTGTTGGATTCGGACCATAACTTGTTGCCCCACTTCTAGTTCTACCATCTTTATCTTTCCACCAAAATATGCCTCACTCTGTTTTCGTTTCCATCTCTTTTGTACCGCTGCTTTTTTCTGAGTTGCCCGCAAGTGCTCCAATAACTGATTCATAAATTTCTCATGGGTTAGGGCAGTTATCTCAGGTTCATAAAGATCTAACCCCAACAATGTTTCTATCCCTCGCATTTGTCGTCCCGTCATTCGGGCATGGGGGGGGAGTGGGGGGGGGGGGGCGGGTGGAGGTGAGTGTGGCAAATCCAGTCGCGATGGATACCGTGTTTCTGATTCCCAACAGGACGTAGGATAGGACCTTATACCAGGTTGAATTATTTTGCTGCACTGTCTTTCTCAACATTCCCTTTAAAGTCATGTTCAATTTTTCTACCATCCCACTTGACTGAGGGTGATAGGCTATATAGAATTTCTGATCAGTCACCATGATAGTCATCACACTCTGCATCACTTCAGCAGTGAAGTGAGACCCTTGATCTGATTCTATGCTTCAAGGCAAACCACATCTAGTAAATAAAAACAAAATACTGCGGATGCTGGAAATCTGAAATAAAAACAAGAAATGCTGGAATCACTCCGCAGGTCTGGCAGCATCTGTGGAAAGAGAAGCAGAGTTAACGTTTCGGAACAGTGACCCTTCTTCGGAACTGACAAATATAAGAAAAGTCACAGATTATAAGCAAGGGAGGTGGGGGTGGGGCAAGAGATAACAAAGGAGAAGTTGTAGATTGGACCAGGCCACATAGCTGACCAAAAGGTCACGGAGCAAAGGCAAACAATATGTTAATGGTGTGTTGAAAGACAAAGCATTAGCACAGATTAGGTGTAGATACACTGAATATTGAACAGCAGCAAGTGCAAACCTGAAAAAAAACAGTGGGTAAGCAAACTGACCAAACTAAGATGAAATGAAATAAATGCAAAAAAAGATTGTAAAAAATGTAAAAAAGAATGTAGAAAAAAGGAAGGAAAAATAACTAAAAATGAAAGTAAAATGGGGGGCTGTCATGCTCTGAAATTATTGAACTACGAGTGCAATAATTTCAGAGCATGACAGCCCCCCATTTTACTTTCATTTTAAGTTATTTTGCCTTCCTTTTTTCCAGATTCTTTTTTACATTTTTTACAATCTTTTTTGCATTTATTTCATTTCATCTTAGTTTGTTCAGTTTGCTTACCCACTGTTTTTTCAGGTTTGCGCTTGCTGCTGTTCAATATTCCGTGTATTTACACCTAATCTATACTAATGCTTTGTCTTTCAACACACCATTAACATATTGTTTGCCTTTGCTCCGTGATCTTTTGGTCAGCTATGTGGCCTGGTCCAATCTACACCTTCTCCTTTGTTATCTCTTGCCCCACACCCACCTCACTTGCTTATAATCGGTGACTTTTCTTATATTTGTCAGTTCCAAAGAAGGGTTACTGACACGAAACGTTAACTCTGCTTCTCTATACAAAGATGCTACCAGACCTGCTGACTGATTCCAACATTTCTTGTTTTTACTCCACATCTAGTAAAATCATGCTGCACTAAAATATCAGCACTTACCCGTGCTGTGTTCGTCTTTGTGGGAAAAGCCTCTACCCATTTAGTGAAAGTATCAGTAATCACCAATAGATATTTAAATCCTCCCCTGCATGGAGGCAATGGCCCGACTTAATCAAACTGTAGCTTCATCCACGAACCTTCTACTGGACGTGTGTGTCGTAATTCTCCTTTCTGTGCGTACTGGTCTGGATTATTTTGAGCACACATCATGCAGTTTTCCACATAATGCCTCACATCTGCCCCCAATTCTGGCCACCATCACAATTCCTTTATTCGACCTTCTGTAGCCTCCATCTCTTGGTGTCCTAGTACAAAATGACACTGATTAAAATTATTTGATTTCTATCCTGTACCGGCACTGCATATTTTCCTTCCTTCAGTGCCACTCCTGTCTCTGACTGTATCTTTGACGTTCATCTAGAATACTCTTCTGGCCATTTCTCTCCGTTCTGTATCTGTTTTTTATGGGATCTTGGCTTTGTGCCTCTTCCAGATCTTCAATCTTAAACTGGTAGACTATCAGTGCGCTTATGGGGTTCATGTCATCTCCCCTTGGACACCAATATTTTCCTGCTTTCGCTCCCATCTTTGCTAACTCATCAACCCTCTTATTTCCTTCAGGACTGTTTTTGCTTTGAGCCTTTACTTTAATGATCCCATACTGACCTTCCCCTTCTCTTGCTGCATTTACTATCCTCTGCCGTAAGAGGGCAGTCAGACACAATACCTCTCAGTTCCCACAGAGGAAGATACTCGGTTAAACTGTTACACACTTAAATACTATCAGAATAAATGTGAATTGGTAGTGGAAACATATATGGTTGTGTCACCACAAAAGTGACCGCAGTAGTTCTGCACCCTGCACACTTGGACGCCCGGGTAACTCTGTAAGGCAATATCTTTAATACGTTTTCCATTATGATCCTGTACATGTAATCCACATCCTGTCTGCCTAATCCCATCCTCCACTGTAGAGGAGCCGTCAACAATTTTTTTTAGTGTTGGTTTGATTTTTGGCTCTTTCCCATGTACACACCCCAATGATTTTGACACAGAAGGTCCCTTGAGGGCCTTTACTGTCAAAACCTGATGCTCATGGGGTTCGCTCTGGTAGATTACATTATCCGCTGGGCGCGTAGCAGTTCCTGCCTTTTTTACTGAAAGAGCCACTCAGTCCACCGAGCAAGATGATTCTGACTAACATTACTGTCCTTCACTGGTCCTTCCAGTAACAACTGGATAGGCGTGTGTTCAGTTAGTATAGTTATGGTGCTGAGGCCAACAATATAAGTAAAATGCTGAACTGCCCAGAAGATGTCCAGCAAATGCTTTTCACACACTGTAAAAGCTCGTTCTATTGATATTAACAAGTGAGACGTGTACGCCACTAGACAAAACCGACCATGTGTTTCCTGAAGCAATACCGCTGATAAGGTAGTATCTGTGGTAGCAACCTCGAGGAAAAAGGGTAGGGATGGGTCCGGCACCTGTAGCGCCGGGGCTGTGGCTAGTGCCTGTTTTAATTCTGCAACTGATGACGTACACTCTGGTGTCCACACCCACTCGGAGTTCTTTTTCAGGAGATTATGTAAAGGGAAAGCAAAATACTGCGGATGCTGGAAATCTGAAATAAGAACAAGAAACGCTGCAACCACTCAGCAGGTCTGGCAGCATCTGTGAAAAGAGAAGCAAAGTTAACGTTTCGGGTCAACATTTCTTGGTTTTATTTCAGATTTCCAGCATCCGCAGTATTTTGCTTTTATTTCAGAATTCCATGTAATCGACTGGGTCGACCCTTCCTTCTGTCCAGCTCTTCTCTGGATTTAACTAACAGGAACTATAGGATGGTATCGACCACACTGGCGCTCCTGCTGCTGATGCACTGGTCTCCTGGCCCCTTCCAAATGCAACAGAGGGCACAGGGACGGTACTCTGCGTTCTCTTTCCCTTATATGTCGCCGGAGTGCATTACAATCACGAACGAAATGCCCTTGCTTCCTGCAATTATAACATCTGCCGATTATGGGCAGGGGGGAATTGTTCCTGGCCATGGCTCTACCTCGCCCGACTTGTTCTTCGTAAAGGGGGGGGGGGGGGAATGGTGGTACCCTTGCTGTGGCACCTCGACCTTTCCTGGGCCCCTCATTTCTCCATACTGTTCCTGGTCCCCTCTGGTGAAAGCCACTGATTTTGCCCTTCCCCTTGTCTTAATCTTTTTCCCGTTTTCCCAGGCCTCTTTCCCATAAATGGGTCATATGTCGGAGAGCACACTGTTCTGTGTGGGTTTGGTCTTCCATATCATAACCCTCACATGCATTCTGACTACTCTCATTAGAACGAGATATCAAGGTGTGCACCCATCTAGATGTGTTATTCCCAAGGTTACTTCTGTCTAGTCCAGGCCCATAAACTCCATTGAAAGTATTCCTTAACCAATTGGCAAACGCCATCGGATGTTCATTCGACACCTGCCGGCACTTGTGCAAGCCTTCCATGTGATCGCCTTTATTACATCCTGATGCTGCCAATATTTCTCTCTTCATTTCATCTGGGGTACCCTCGCCACCTTGCTGTGCTTGTGGCAATGCAGAGAAGAGTATGGGATCTAAACACATTGCAAATAGTTCAACCTCCTCTCTATTGTCCAATCAGTGTAGAGCCCGTTAATGGGTTATAGCTGCAAAAGTAACGTACAGCCGCCCTTCTCCGTTATTCTTGGCAACTCCTTCCACATTTCCACCAATTGAGTGATCGTATACGTGTTAGTATATGTCAGTGTCTGCCCCTTGGACCCCGGCTTTTCGCCTCGTTATCAATGGTGCCATAGGTAAGGCCAGGTTGGGTCCGACGGCTCAATTGGTGGTTCAGGCGGTTCTGGAGGTGGATCATCCCATGAACCGTTTTCATCGTTATGGTACCTACTGGCCTGGTCTGCCAATCGGTCCACTTAATGTCATCATTGTCATCATCCTCCCTATCCGCAAACGCGCACATTATACCCCTTTGTGCTGAGAGTTGAGACTGTAGTTTACTTATCTCCTGCTGACATTTGGTATTATCTGCTGACTGGTAGGCACGCTCTGTCTGGGAGTGATGCATAACTGTCATTGCGGTCTGTAAGTCAGAGTATTTATGTTCCGCTCTTGTGAGCTGTTCCTTTGCCTTGTTCGCTTCCCTCTCCGCCTTACCTCGACTGGAAACAGCCTTTTCGGCCTGAGACTGGGATTGATTTAAATGAGGGGAGGCAGTGGCGTACTGTTATTGTCATTGGGTTAGTAATTCAAAAGCCCAGGTCTTGCTCTGGGAATATGGGTTCAAATCCCACCGCAGGAAAAAGGTGGAATTTAAATTCAATTAATAAATTTGTAACTTAAAGCTAGTCTAATGATGGCCATGAAACCATCGTCGATTGTTGTAAATACCCATCTGTTTCCTTAATGTCCTTTAGGGAAGGAAATCTGCGGTCCTTACGTAGTCTGGCGTACATGTGACTCTAGATCCACAGCAATGTGGTTGACTCTTACATGCCCTCTGAATTCAGTTGCTGAGAGACATTAGGAATGGGCGGTAAATGCTGGTCTGGCCTGCGACGCCCACATGCCATGAATGAATAAGAACAAAATGCACCACCTGTGCTGCACTAATGGACTCTGCCTTCAACGCCCTATCACGCCTCTCTTTTTTCTGACTTTTGCTTCAATCTTTCAACTTCACTCTCTTTTTCATAAATTCCCTCATACAAGACGCCATAGCACTGTCTTTCACGAACTTAGATGCCCTTTTGGCTTGGTGGGTATGAGCATCCTCCCAACTCTGTACCCCAGTGGACCTCTGGCCCGTGTACTGTTTAGCTGCAAACTTTATCCACGAGGGCCACTTGCCCTTCAAATATTTCCAGAGCTCCAACTCCCACTCTGGCCTGTCCAGGACCATAATTACTCACAGCTTCACCAATCCGATCCATCAGACTCATAACATTGTTTATAATTTAGTTCAAACTCAGCGAGGTTATTCAAAATAACTTGAAATATCACTACAATCGAGTCCCTGTTCTGGCGCCAATTATGTTGCGCCTAATATGCACTTACTCTTAAAGAATCCACGGATTCCGGTTGGGGAAAGGTATATCAATACTTTATTCACACACTAAATCATAAAATACAAGCTCTCCCTACTTGTACATTATCAGAATTCATCAAAGTACAAGCTCTCTCTGCTTGTACATTAAGCTACCCGTCAAGACACGAGCTGATCAGTCTCAGACTTGCGGCTGCTCTTCTGTTCTCTGTGCCGCTGGTTCAGGGTATCTTTTGCAAGGAGTTCTTGTACCTTCCTCAGTTTCAGTCAGGGGTTAAATCATGTTTCCAAGACCCTCCCCTATTACTTACTCATGAGGATCTGGCATACTGTCACAATGGTAATTCCTAATTTGGCTCAGTGAGAACCTGTTGAAAACTTCACCGTTTCCTATTATCCACTGTGAGTCAGATCTTATCTAGTATCCATGACGAACCCCTTTATCTGCTACATGCAAAGACAGGGTCTGGTATTATCAATATGTCTTATCTACATTGTTTACAATTCCTCAGCTATCTTTGTGCTCTGGGTTCTTTCTTTTAACTAATTTTCTGTGTGTTTTTACTACGTGTGTTTTTACTGAGCCTATATCCCCATCCCCAAATTTCACTTTCGAGCACTTTGTGGTCGAGTTCATTGGATAGTGATCAGGGATACATACCTAGGGATTTCCCTACCCCTCTCTTTTATTTGTCAACACAGATATCGGAGGGTTGTAGGGCTGTCGGGATTTGAAGTGTGAGTGTGTGTGTGTGTGTGTGTGTGTGTGTGTGTAAGGCCATGAAGATTTCAACACGAGCAACACAGAGGCCAATTCTCATTTTCTTACTGCTATTCCTAAACTCAGTGAATTCAACTCAGAGAGATTGGACTGGATGTTCAGTGAAAGGAAATATTGATTGCCTGGAAAAATCACTGATCAGATAGCAGGCTTTCCCCGTGCTGTTTGATTGTTTATGTACAGTACTGCAGATTCCCGGTGCTGTCTGATCATTAGTCTATAGTACTGCAGATCCGCTGTACTGTTTGATTGAAGACGTCTGATTCATCAGCATGCTCATAATGTCCCGCACCTCGAATAGCCTACAAAGCAATAAAATAGCAGATATGTTAAAGTTGACAAAGTGAGTTGAACAATTTCTGGCATTCACATTTAATACAATTTTACATAAAGATTCGTATCACTTTAAAAAAAAACAAATATTCTTACCCTAGATTATTTGATGTCATGGGTGAATCTCGACCCTCCAAAGCTTTAAGATTTTCCATCTATCCTTTGATATCTTTGTAAATTTTTGTAGCATTGCCAGATAAACAATCAGCAAGCGCTGCTTGCTAATTGTATTTACACACTGGAATGTCTTGTTCCTCTATAAGATTACAGTTCAGTCTTAGAAGAGATAAAAACATCCCAGAAACCCTGATTTGAACTATTAAAATGCAAAAGAAATAATCTAACAGCGATCAAATGCTCTTTGGTATTTATTGAACATCTTTCTTCCAACTCCTTGTGTACATAAAATTAAAGATCCCGACTCTAGGAGCCGAACACGTTTTTGTAGATAACTTTCAAATACACACAGTATTTCTCTTTTATGTCACAAATTTCAGATTGTCTACTCTGAGACTTTGAATCAGCATGTTGACTCCCTCATGATTTTTAAGCAGGCTTCTCATAATTATCTATTTTATCTCCACAAAGAAAGACTTGCTCTTCTCTAGCACCTTTCACAACCTCAGGACGTCCCAACCAACTTTCCACCCACTGAAGGTCTTTGTAAATTGTAGTTACTGTTGTAAAGTAGGAAACGCAGCCCACAGCAAGCTCCCAAAAAACAGCACTATGACAATAACCAGATTAAACAGAAACAAATCGCGTCAAACCATAGATTAAAAAGAAAACACATAGCCTGCTGCAACGGAGCACCCAACAGGCAGTTAGGCGAACATTTGATTTAATACTCTCAGTTGCAGACATGGCAAATAAGTAGTCTCAGTTTCAGACATGGCAAAAAAGGAACAAAAGGTGTTATAAATTGTCATGTAAAAATAATAGAGTCAACAGTGGAAGGCTTAAGGGCAGTCCTTCGCTGGTCGATTGTCCTTCCAGCTACGGTAAACTTCCTCTCAGTGCTGCTACTGCTCGCTGGATTGGAAAGTACACTTCTAGCCAGCCAGGCCAATTTAGGGTATGCAACACTGTGTTCCTTGCATCAGCCCAACAGATCACGCTGGTTTTCCATCGCCAAGGCAGCAGGCCTCTGTGCTGTCTATTGCTGAACTTCATCATTTTTGTCCATTTCTTCATGAACATTCTCCGATTCGGTCAGTGGTTTTTTTTGGCAGCTGTAGCTTCATCATCAACCACTGTCGTTTCCTTCACAGGGTCCTCTGTTTTAAAGTTGTTGATAAGTCTTCGCACTTCAGAACAAATGTCTTCTCTATCATGGCTGGACAACATATGCAGCTGATTACATTTAGGCCAGAGAAATGTTGTTACCTTCTGCACAGTGGCGCAGTGGTTAGCACCGCAGCCTCACAGCTCCAGGGACCTGGGTTCGATTCTGGGTACTGCCTGTGCGGAGTTTGCAAGTTCTCCCTGTGTCTTCGTGGGTTTCCTCCGGGTGCTCTGGTTTCCTCCCACATGCCAAAGACTTGCAGGTTGATAGGTTAATTGGCCATTATAAATTGCCCCTAGTATAGGTATGTGGTAGGGAAATATATAGGGACAGGTGGGGATGTGATAGGAATATGGGATTAGTGTAGGATTAGTATAAATGGGTGGTTGATGGTCGGCACAGACTCGGTGGGCCGAAGGGCCTGTTTCAGTGCTGTATCTCTCTGAACAGAAAACTCTAAAATTCTTCAGAAGCTGCTCGCTGTGCCGTTGCCTGACAACTACTTTTATTGAATGTCTGTAGAAAGTGGCATACAGAGTCGTTTAAGTTTCTAAAAGCACGGACTTACCAGGTTCAATGTAGGATACTGGTCTCCCTCGAGTTCCCTCTGAGCTTCATAAAATGGTGGGAGGAAATCAACCAAAAACTGCAGGACATCGGTGGCGATGTTTTCCAGCCTGTAGTTTTCCCCACGCTGTTCCAGTTTCTCGTGTAGCTCAGGATAAATATCCTGAATTGAATTCAGTGTCAGATACACAGTACTGTAGCTCGTTTATCCCATTGAATTTACAATTTCAGGCAACTGTGCAGCAAAACCAGACTGTTTAATATTTGTCACCAAGGTTTTGGCATAAGGTATAGTTTCCACAACATCCAGCACTTCGGTAGCTAATTCCGTTGGATCAAGTGAATGTTGAAGGATCGTGTTATATACATGATCCTGACAATGCAGACGAATAGATGGTCCAAGAGCATGCATGTCAGCACCTGGATCTGTCACCCAGACTGATTTATTTAAATTTGCTGGGTCGAATCCAAAAGTATTCACGAGCTGTTTTAAAATCTCACGCCTGATGTTCTCGCCAGTTTTGGCGTCCTCCAGTGTAAACATTGTTATTAAAATTATGGCAGTAAGTTAAAATTTGACTGTGATCTATTGACAACTTATTGATCTCTTATGGATTTTATGGTAGTCATCTGTTGACATGACAGTTGCCATTCCCATCCTTTCGTATGTCAGTCACAGAGAAACAGTGCACTGAAACCGGCCCTTCGGTCCACTGAGTCTGTGCTGACCATCAACCAGCCATTGATATTAATCCCACTTTAATGCCATATTCCCTACTATTCTCTTACAACATAACTACACGAGGGGAAATTTATTTATCAACCTGTAAGTCTTTGGCTGTGGAATTAATGGAAACCCATACAATCACAGAGAGAATTTGCAAACTCCGCAAGGCAACATCCAGAACTGATCGCTGGTGGCTGGAGCTGCGAGGCTGCCGTGCTAACCAATGCACCACTGTGTCTCAGTAATTGGCGATGTTAGTTGTTTTGCCTTTTCTTCGGCTACATCACGACATCATCTTGAAACTGTACTTGGATTTGGTAACACACCTGATGCTGATAATCAACCGCATGTAGCTACAGATGATTTCACTTAAAATGGCCGCAGTGCTTATCACTTAATATACGTGCCTTGCATGCCTCTTAAAATGGCGGCAACGCATACAACATAAAATTGGAGTCATACATATGTCTTAAATGTCTGCTGTGCTTGTCATTTAAAAGAGCCAATCGGCATATCACATAAAATCACTGCTGTCGTCATAGATCACTTAAAATGGCACAGTGCATCTGTCGCATTTTAAAATGGCTGCCGTGCATTTCGCTTAACCATGGAACTCATTGGATTGCCCAGAAAACAGAAATTATAAGATTTATAATAAATCTTCCCATTTCTCATTAATGACACATCGGATTATAGGAAATAGGAGCAGGAGGATGCAATTCGGCTGACGAGCCTGCTTCGCCATTCTAACAATGCCATTCAAACAGATCATGGCTGATCAGCTATTTTTACCCACAATGTCCATATCCTAAAATGTCATTATTATCCAGAAATCTATAGATTTCTGTCTTGAACATGTTCAGTGATTGATTTTCCACAGCCCCATGGGGTTACAGAATTCCACAAATCCTCATCATCTCATTCTTAAATGGCCTACCCCTTATTCTGAGACTGTGTCCCTTGGTTCAAGACTCACCAGCCAGAGAAACATCCAATCCACATCTACCTTGTCACACCCTGTAAGAATGCTGTAACTTTCAATGAGATCACCTTTCGTTCTTCAAAACTCTCGTGGCGACAGGCCCAGTTTCTGCAATCTTTCCTCATACGACAATCCTGCCATTCCAGGGTTAATCTACTGAAACTCTGCTGCACTCCCTCTATGGCAAGAACCTGCATCTTAAAAGGAGGAGACCACAGCTGTATGGAATACTCCAGCTGAGTCTCCCCAAGGCGTTTTACAATTGCAGCAACATATCTTTACAACCTGTATTCAAATGCTGTTGGAATGAAGGCTAGCATACCATTTGTCTTCCTAAATGCTTACTACGTCTGCATACTTGCTTTAAGTGACTCATGAAGCAGGACACTCAGATCCCTTTGGACATCAGCACTTCACAACCTCTTACCATTTAAGAAATACTCTGCCTTCAGTTTTTCTGCCAAAGTGCATCACTCCACACCTAATCACATTATATTCCACCTGCCATGTTCTTTCAAATTCACTAAGCCTTTCCAAATCCCCTTAAAGCCTCCTTGCCTCCTCCTTACAACTTAATTTCCCACCCAGTTTTGTGTCATCAATTTGGCCCCCACATCCAAATCAGTTATATAGATTGTGAACAGCTGTAGCTGAAGCACTGATCCTTGTGGTACCCTATTAGTAACTGCCTGCCATCCTGGCAATGACCTATTTATTCCCACTCTCTACTTTCTTTCTGTTAACCAGTTCTCAATGCATCGCAGTATGTAACTCCCAAACGCATGTGCTCTAATTCTGTTTATTAATCTCCTGTGTGGGACCTTATCAAAAGCCTTCTTGAAATCCAAATGCAGCACATGCACCGTTTCTCCTTTCTCTATGCTCCAGGTAACATCCTCAAAAAAAAAACTCCAAAAGGTTTGTCAAACATGGCTTCTGGTTCAGAAATCCACGTTGTCTCAGTCCGATCGTATCATTTGTTAGAAGTGTCGTGTTATCTCATTCTTTTTAATAGATTCTAACATTTCCACTACGACTGTCGGCAACCTAACAGATCTGTAGTCCTCTGTTTCTCTCTCGCTCTCTTCTTAAATATTGGGGTGACATTTGCTAATTTCCACTGTGCAGGAACCCTTCCAAAATCTATAGAATTTTGAAAAGTAACCACCGATGCATCTACTATCTCGAAAGCCACTCCTTCAATACTCTGGGATGCAGGCCATCTGGTCCAGGAGATTTGTTAACTAACAATCCAATTAATGTTTGAAGTACTACCTCTTTATTGAGAATAATTTATTTCAGTTCCTCATTTTACAAGTCCCATGGTTCCCTAGAATTTCCTGAGGATTTTCTGTATCTTCCTCCATGAAGACAGATACAAAGTAATTGTTTAGTCCCTCTGTCATTTCCTCATTCTCCATACAAACTCTCCTATCACCACTTGCAATGGACCCACATCCGTCCTTGCTAATCTAGTCTTTTCAAACACCTAAAGAAGCGTTAAGTTTCTAGCGAGCTTACATTCCAAATTTATGTTCCCTTTCACTATTAGCTTATTGGTCATCCTTTGTTGGTTTCTAAATTGCTCCCAGTCCTCGGGCTTGCCACGTTTCCTATCGACCTTACAAGGCTTATAAGTTTGACCTAATCACATCTTGAAATGATTGTGTTAGCGACGGTTGATTCACCTTTCCTGTTGTTTTTTTTTGTTTCTTCGAGGAATGTACATTTGTTGTCAACCATGAAATAACATCTTTAACTAATAGCCATTGCCTGGCTACTGTTAAATCGTTTAATGTATTTTCCCATTGCACCATAGCCAACTTGTCCTTCATATCTTCATAGTTTTCTTTGTTCAGAATTAAAAGCCTAGTTTCAGAATTAACTATATCTTTTTTTCAAATGTAAAATTCTATCATATTGCGGTCACGATTTCATAATGGTTACTTTACAACATGGTTATTAATTAGACCTTTCTCATTAGAAAATACTAAATCTGGAACAGCTCGATCCCTAGTTGGTTCTTCAACATACTGCTCCAGTCATCCATCTCATACACATACTAGGAATTTATCCTCCACAGAATTAGTGCTAATCAGGATGAGGCAATCTATCTGTAAATTGAAGATGTCCATTGTTACTGTATTGCCCATGTTACATGCAGCTGTAATTTCCTGATGTTTACCGTGTCCAACATTACCACTGTAGTTTGGTGGTCTACAAAACATCTCCCACCAATGTTTGCTGCCTCTAGCTGTTCCTTAGCTCCACCCAAACTGATTCTACATCTTGCTCCTTCGATCTAAGTTACTGTCTCACTATTGTACTGTCTTGTCCTGCATTAACAGCACTATCACACCTCCTTTTCCCCTCCGCCTATCCTTCCTAAATGACTGCATCGAGGATTAACATGTGCATGTTGCAATGACGGGCCAGGCCCAAATTAACCAAAACGTTAATCATTTTAAAAATCAAGGACCACAATCCAACAGGCGCACGTTGAAATGAGGAATCAAAAGCCAGACACAAATGCAGATAGACACATTGAATCCTGCCTCTGCGTGAAGGACAATGTCCAAGGCGGATGGACAGCCTGTCCAATAATATTCCTCATCCCAAAACTTCTCACTCTCTTCACATATTTTCATTATAGTTTTCAAAGTAAAACAAATGCAAACAGGAGCAGTGAAGCAATATAAATTAAATTGGATAAATCAAATAAAAATATTTGCAAGAATTGGTGCAGCAAGATCCCAAAACTGTTTTCT
Organism: Heterodontus francisci; assembly: GCF_036365525.1. Taxonomy (NCBI): domain Eukaryota; kingdom Metazoa; phylum Chordata; class Chondrichthyes; order Heterodontiformes; family Heterodontidae; genus Heterodontus; species Heterodontus francisci. The sequence goes on along the minus strand of NW_027140989.1, from coordinate 6,334,123 downwards.
CTCAGTTGTACTGAAAAAATCTCAGTAACATCCCAATTCAAACAAATGACGGTTGGAAAGCAAAGGATCAAAAATGATATCGATTGTGACCACAATGCGAGCACACAACCCAAACTCACCGGACTGAGAAATATCCCTTCCACTGGAGAGGGCGGGAGGGAGACGTTTTGGGATTTGAACTGGGACTCCTTTCCACCCAGCCAAATCCCAGCTCAGCAGTTTGCTTTCCCAGTGAATATGTTGCACGTTGCGATGTTGTTCAATATATTCCTCGGGGGGCTGCCCATTGACAGATTAATTCAGCACGATCGAGGACAGAGCCAGATTGACCAGGGGACCTGTTTTGTTGATGTAAAACATATAACTCGAAGCCATTGTCGGGAACATTACTGCTGTGAGAAACGTAGCCCACTTGATAATAATTTACACCAAGTCAAACTCTGAAGAAGTAAGTTTATTTAACGTTCTTGCAAGATGGGTGTCCTACAAGCAGGCACACCGATCAACATATTCAATTCATGTTTATACAATACAAATCCATTTGTCCACGCCTTTATTTTACATTATTGGTTATAACGTATTATGACACTAACCTATCCTATGGTTGCTACAGTCTCCTCCTCTGTTTACTTCTCCCCCTACTCTAACTTTCTAGCCCCTAACTCTTATTTTTGTTTTACCTTATTTGGCTCTCCATTATGTGTTTTAACTTGCAGCTGTCAGCCTTTATCTTTGTGGGGCAGTTTATTATTCACTACATCCGTTGTTCTAACTCTTGCTGTTTCTCTGTTATCTGCCTAAGCACAATTTTTAAGTGATGTACTGTCCCAATATATTCCTCGGGGGGCTGCCCATTGACAGATTAATTCAGCACGATCGAGGACAGAGCCAGATTGACCAGGGGACCTGTTTTGTTGATGTAAAACATACAACTCTAAGCCATTGTCGGGAACATTACTGCTGTGAGAAACGTAGCCCACTTGATAATAATTTACACCAAGTCAAACTCTGAAGAAGTAAGTTTATTTAACGTTCTTGCAAGATGGGTGTCCTACAAGCAGGCACACCGATCATATATCGTATCCATTGTCTCTCGAGATAAGGAGGCCCAAAAGAAAAAAAGAAAGACTGTCCCAAGGTCTCCACTTACATACCCTTATCAATTCTTTGTCAGTGATGTACTGTCTTAAGGTCTCCACTTACAGACCCTTATCAGTTCACTTTGTCAGTGATGTACTGTCTTAAGGTCTCCACTGACATATCCTTATCAGTTCTCTTTTTCAGTGATTTCATTATGTTGTGCACAAATGACTTCTTGGTAACTTTCCACAAGCTGTCGAAACAACATTACAGTATTTCTTATTCTCACAATTCCCCCTTTTCTTTTACTTAATCCTTGTTGTTTTCTACATACTGCGGAGGGTTCTCATATGTCCTCTCAAATCCTCTGAGCATTATTTGAGCCGCCTTTTCAATGTCTGTATCTCCGTTGATACTATCCACTTTGTCATTACCTAACAGGTACATACTTTCTTCCTGGCCTCTTTGTATTGACATCTGCTTCGTCAAAGCTGTCTCAATCAATCGCTGTGTCAGCCCTCTTACACAAGGAATAATACAACACCCGATGGCTATTAGTATTCCGACAACCATGATCAGGGAGGTAAAAACCGAGATTATCATGCCTTTCCATTTTCCAAACCAGGATTCAAGCCACCCCGTCATGGAAGTGTCTGCTCCTGACTTTTCAGCCATCTCTTCTGCTAACGTTGTTAACCCTTGCAGTGCTCGGGTGTTTGAACCATCGGGTGCTGTATTATTTGGGAAAAATGTGCAACATTTCCCTCCTAACATTATACACACACCTCCTTTTTCTGCTAAGATCATATCTAGAGCCAGTCGATTTTCCCAAGCCATTCTACTAGTGGCATCTAATTGTTCAGCTATACCTTCTACCGCATCTCTTGTATAATTTATAAATCTTTGTTGGTTGTAATAAAGATAATTTATCCAATCTACATTTTTGTTAATAGTGACCCACCAAAACAAAGACTCGAAACCGGCGGTTATTTGGTTTCGGGCCTTGAATTCATCAGGTACCCCTCTTGGGACCCCTATGGAATCCAGGTACACCTGGTCGTCAAAAGAGTTCGCTATCGCTTGCCTTTTACTCCTTTCCCTCGTTATTATCTTTTGTTTCTCAAATGCCAAGGTGAATGGTATTGCCAATTGAACAATTGCGCACGTCCCCTTCCACTGGGAAGGGAGGTCTGTCTCAGGATTTTTCCTCCGCAATACCACCATAAATCCGCTCTGGGAACATTCAATGATGAGTAGTTCCCTCCCCTGACTCTTCCAGTTACATCCCCAGTCTCTATGCATGACTTCAACTCTCCCATATTTCTGGTTAGCTCCGCACCGTGTCGACGTACGCATGATGTGTGATTCACACTGGTGACTAAAAATGAAGGGGGAGTCCTTGAATCCTCTTTCTCTAGGGGAGGGAACTTTATTGACAAGGATTGGCAAGTTTGAATACCCCAAGCCGTCTTATCCTGATATAGGGCTAACATGCATTCCATGCCCTTTCGGTCACGCTCCCACTCCAGCGGGAAAGGTACTACTTGAGGTATCGGTCGACCAGATGCACAAGCATAGCAATTGTTTTTGTTCAAACTTTTTACAGTATATTTCATCCATTCTACCCGGGCATTTGTGTCCCCGTACCCGGTTTCTATCTCAATTGTCTTTCTCAAGTCTTTCACCTCTATTATTTTTACTATGTTAGGATCATTATGAGAGGTCCCTTTTAGTTTGTTAGATGGTTTACCAGTCTTATCTATTGTTACCTGAAAACAACATTTTAATTCACCTTTCTTTTTCCCTTCTCTAACTGTTACTCCAAACACCTTGTTGTCTAATTGGAAGTGGGTAATACAAAAACATCCAACCCATTTTATTTCCTGGCTACTTTTGAAAAGAAAGAGAGAAGGCACACAATATTACAGACAGTATTTCCGCGCTCGCGCCGTTATATTAAAAAAAGTTCGTTACTCAAAGTCTTTTTAGCTTTATTTTCAATGGTTCTTCTGTTAATTCGGTTGTCCAAGTTCCTTCCTCGGCCGGGGTTTGTACCGGCCCCTTGATTCTTGTGTAGTGGGTCCAACCTCTTTCTGCCGTTCTTATGGCTGTTTCAGTGGTTAGGAGAGTTTGGTATGGTCTTTCCCAGTTCAGTTGTAGTTTAGTCTCTTTCCACGATTTCACCAGAACCCAATCTCCTGGTTGGATCTTGTGCACTGCAAATTCGAGAGGTGGTGTCTGTGCTAACAGGCCTTGCTTCCTGAGGAATGACAATGAGGAAGACAACGCCAGTATATAGTTCTTTAGAAACGAATCTTTAGTTTCTAAGGTTGGCATCTTGCCCCTGGTTCCCATATCGGGTAATCCGAATAGCATTTCATAGCGGGACAGTCCCACATCTTTTCTAGGGGCTGTCCGAATTCTGAGTATCGCTATATGTAAACATTTTGTCCAGGGTAACCTTGTTTCAAGTATCAGTTTGGACAGGTGTTTCTTTAAGGTCTGATTCATTCTTTCCACCCGCCCTGAAGAGGGAGGGTGCCAAGGGGTATGGAAGTCCCATTGGATTCCCAATCCCCTAACTATTTCTTGTAATAGCTTCGAGGTAAAATGACTTCCTTGGTCTGAAGTGCTGTGGCTGCCACAGCTTGCACACACTCTGGCCATCCCTTCTAGCTATTTCATTATGGTTTCTGCCACTTAAAATCAAAGCTCAGCAAAGCTACTTTTCCTAACTTTGCTATATTTCCCATTGAGCATTGTACCATGCCTAAAAGCAAATATAAAATAACTCAGCAACTGCTGAATCAGAAGGGTAGGCTGAGCCACCCTCTAACAAGGGGGCGTGTATTAGCCTGGTCGGTATGTTTTTCATTCTAACTTTGTCATGTCTGGGTGATAAGAAGAGTGCTGTTGAAGTATAATGTCTCTCTCTCTCTCTCTCTCTCTCTCTCGCTGTACCAGCTGCAAGGCCAAGCTGTCTCTGCAGCCCTGAAGTTATGAATTCATTTCTGATAAGCTGTCCCTCCCTCCAGCACTGAAGCTAGCTTGTTAGCAGTACATGACTGATTAATTGTTTCAGGGTAGGCTGAGCCACCCTCTAACAAGGGGGCGTGTATTAGCCTGGTCGGTATGTTTTTCATTCTAACTTTTCCCTCGGATTGTCATGTCTGGGTGATAAGAAGAGTGCTGTTGAAGTACAATGTCTCGCTCTCTCTCTCTCTCGCTGTACCAGCTGCAAGGCTAAGTTGCGTCTGCAGCCCTGAAGTTATGAAGTCAGCTAGCTTGTTAGCAATACATGACTGATTAATTGTTTCATCTTAAATGTTCCCATGTAATTCTGTTCTTAAAAATTCTAAAATCTAAATTCTGTTCTCACAGTCCCCCCTTTTGATTCTTCAAAACATTTTTAAAAATAAATCCCTTGATCCCACCTAGGTGCCTTTAATGGTCTCTATTTGTCTAGAAACAGCCTTCAACACCCAGAGGGGTCGCACTCAATATGTCGCCTGCTTGTGCCATAAGAGGGGCCTGCGGTAACTCTGTAAAGGCATACGTTTTGCAGGGGCTTCAACTACTTGTTTACAACAATGCATTTTACTATCAGATTTCTAAGGTCTTTCATCTGGCCCCTATGGCCGATATTATTGTTCTGCCACTGCGGGTCTTGATTAGGGTATTTCTGTTCAGCTGGTTCGTTTCCCCCTACCCCGGGAGGGTTTTCTCTTTCCCAAATTTTCAGGGGTCTTCTACGAGGACTTTCATTTCCTTTTTAAACACTCTTACCTCTCCTGACGTTAATGGTGCACTAACAAATCCAATTTCATTATTTCCTATTGGTACCTCTCTCAAGGGCATCATTGTCTTCGGAGATTCTCTGTCTCTATCGTCGTCGTTATCGTCGGGTTTAGGGGTGGTCCTTCTTGCTGTCCTTAGATCATATTTGGGTCTTTTTCTCCTTGGTTTTTGACTCTAAATCCCAATACTCCAACATCCGTCCCAATGGACTTTCTGGAGGGATGTTGCCGGCAGAATTTCCTTGTCTCCCATCGTCTTCCTTTTTAGACAATTTATTTCCCATGGTTAACTGAAGGGTCTTATACCCGGCAGTATTCACCTCCTAACAGAAGGGTGTTGTACCCTACGGTATTCACCTCCTAGCTGAAGGGTCTTATACCATACAGTACTCACCTCCTAACTGAAGGGTCTTATACCATACAGTACTCACCTCCTAGCTGAAGGGTCTTATACTGCCCCAATGTATTCACCTCCTAACTGAAGGGTCTTGTACCCTACGGTACTCACCTCCTAGCTGAAGGGTCTTATACTGCAGTACTGAGAAGGTCTTATCCTACCGTTAACAAGTATTCACCTCCTAACTGAAGGGTCTTATACCTTACGGTATTCACCTCCTAGCTGAAGGGTCTTATACTGCCCCACAGTATTCACCTCCTATCTGAAGGGTCTTGTACCATACAGTACTCACCTCCTAGCTGAAGGGTCTTATACTGCCCCACAGTATTCACCTCCTAACTGAAGGGTCTTGTACCCTACGGTATTCACCTCCTAGCTGAAGGGTCTTATACCTTACGGTATTCACCTCCTAACTGAAGGGTCTTATACCATACAGTACTCACCTCCTAGCTGAAGGGTCTTATACTGCAGTACTGTAAAATTCACTCCTCAAGGACTTTTGGTACTTCGAAGGTCTTATCCTACAGTTAACCATAAGTCACCAAGATAATACTTAAAAGTCGTTTTTCTTACCTTGGTCCGTGCACGGAGTTGCCTGACTTCACGTGTGTACCTGCCGCAATAAATACTCGTTCAGAGTGACTTCCCTAGGATCATTATCAGTCGATTACTCGGGTCCGCTACCAACGAGACAAACGAGACCGTTTTTAAATTAACGGGACGCGTCTTCTCGTCTGTCGTCGGCCGCGGTCCCGGCACTGATGAAGAGATCCCGGACGAGCCCCCAATTGTGAGAAACGTAGCCCACTTGATAATAATTTACACCAAGTCAAACTCTGAAGAAGTAAGTTTATTTAACGGTCTTGCAAGATCGGGTGTCCTACAAGCAGGCACACCCATCAACATATTCAGTTCATGTTTATACAATACAAATCCATTTGTCCACGCCTTTATTTTACATTATTGGTTATAACGTATTATGACACTAACCTATCCTATGGTTGCTACAGTCTCCTCCTCTGTTTACTTCTCCCCCTACTCTAACTTTCTAGCCCCTAACTCTTGTTTTTGTTTTACCTTATTTGGCTCTCCATTATGTGTTTTAACTTGCAGCTGTCAGCCTTTATCTTAGTGGGGCAGTTTATTATTCACTACATCCTTTGTTCTAACTCTTGCTGTTTCTCTGTTATCTGCCTAAGCACAATTTTTAAGTGATGTACTGTCCCAAGGTCTCCACTTACATACCCTTATCAATTCTTTGTCAGTGATGTACTGTCTTAAGGTCTCCACTGACATATCCTTATCAGTTCTCTTTTTCAGTGATTTCATTATGTTGTGCACAAATGACTTCTTGGTAACTTTCCACAAGCTGTAGAAACAACATTACAGTATTTCTTATTCTCACACTGCTGTTTGAAAATGTCTGGTCCCCCTTACAGGCCCCACACAGAGCTTGGAGAATGTTCGGGAGGCACTGACACATGCCAATTCCAACCGCAGCTCAAAATTCACATTGAACAAATTCAGATCCATCTGTCTATCTTTCTCTCAGTGTCTGTCTGTCTCTCTCCCTCACTGTCACTGTCTGTCTCGCTCTATCAGTCTCACTCGCAGTCTGTCTGTCTCTCTACCCCTCACTCTCATTGTCCGTCTCGCTCCATCAGTCTCATTCGCTGTCTGTCTGTCTCACTTTCATGTCTGTCTGTCTCACTCACACTCCCCCTCCCTCTCACTCGTTCTATGTCTGTCTCTCTACGTGTCTGATTCACTCTCTCATTCCATGTCACCCTCTCTCTCTCTTTATTTCATGCTCGACCTGCCCAATTTCGTTCGCCCACTTTCTCTCCCTCTAATTCTCTCTCTCTCTTTCTCAGTCACTTTCTCTCATTTTCCTTGCCAACCTGCCTCTGTCAAACTATCACTCTCACTCCGTGTCGGTCTGTCTCATTCCATGTCAGCCCCTTTCTTTCTCTGTCTCATTCTCTCTCACACGCCTTCCCTGTCTCTCTAGCTCTCTATCCATCTCTCGCTTTTTTAAAAAAGTATCTATCTCTTGGTTTTGTGCTCTGTTTGACTCACTCTCCCGTCCGTTCCCATTTTCCTCTCTCTCTCTCTCTCTCCATCTCTCTCTTATTCCCTGTCTGTCTCTCGCTCACATTCCGTTTGCCTTTTTCATTCCTCTCTCCGCGTCTCTATCTCATTCTGTTTGGTGCTCTGTCCATTCTTCTCTCTCTCTGCCTCTCTCTCTTCAATCCTCACTCTCACTCCCTGTATGTATTTCTGTATCAAACGGAATGCTTCCTTTTTCTCACTCTCTGTCACACCGTCTTTCGATCATACGGTCTGGAACCCCGTCTCTTTCGTTCATACGATCTGTCAGCTCGCTCTTCCATTCATATAGTTTGTCACCCGATCTCTTAATCTCATATGGTCTGTTACCTCCTGTCTTTTGTTCATACCGTTTGGCACCCAGTTACTTTCGTTCATACGTTCTGTCAGCCCCTCTCTTTCGTTCATACGGTCTGTCACCCCGCCCCTTTCATTCATAGGATTTGGCACGCCCTCTCCTTCATGCATACGAACTGTTAGCCCCCTCTCTTTTGTTCATACGGCCTCACACCGCCACTCTTTCGTTCATACGGTCTGTCACTCCGTCTCTTTCATTGATACAGTCTGGTAACACGTCTCTTTCGTTCATACAGTCTGGCAACCGTCTCTTTCATTCATTCGGTCTGTCCCCCCATCTCTTCCTTTCACACAGTTTGGAGAAAATTCACTTCCGTTCATATGGTTTGTCACCCCGTCTCCTTTTTTCATACGGTCTATCAGACCCTCTCTTTCGTTCATCGGGTCTGTCACCCATTCTCCTTCATTCATGCGGTCTGTTACCCCATCGCTTTTATTCATACTGTCTGTCAACCCGTCTCTTTCGTTCATACGGTCTTGCACCCCGTCACTTTCGTTTATACAGTCTGGCACCCTGTCTCTTTCGTTCATACGCTCTGTCAGTCCCTTTCTTTCGTTCATACACTCTGTCAGACCCTCTTTCAATCATCGGGTCTGTCACCGCCCCCCTCTTTCATTCATACAGTCTGTCACCTCCACTATTTCGTTCATACAGTCTGTCTCCTCCACTATTTCATTCATATGGTCCGGTACCCCGTCTCTTTCGTTCATATGGTCTGTCACCCGGTCTCTTTTGTTCATGCGGTCTGTTACCTCCTCTGTTTCATTCTTACGGTCTGGCAACCCGTCTCTTTCATTCATACGATTTAGCATCCAGTCACCTTCGTTCATACGAACTGGCACCCCCGTGCCGTGCATTCCTATGGTCTGTAACCCCTCTCTTTCATTCACAGGGTCTGGCACCCCGTCTCTTTCGTTCATAAGCTCTGTCAGCCCCTCTCTTTCTTTCATACGGTCTGGCACACTGTCTCATTCATTCATTCGCTCTGGCACCCCGTCTCCTTCGTTCATACGGTCTGGCACCCTGTCTCATTCATTCATTCGCTCTGGCACCCCGTCTCTTTCGTTCATACGGTCTGGCACCCTGTCCCTTTCGTTCATACACTCTGACAGCCTCTTTCTTTCGTTCATACGCTCTGTCAGCTCCTCTCTATCGTCCATGCGGTCTGGCACCCCGTCTCGTTCGTTCATAGGATTTGGCACCCTCTCTCCTTCGTTCATACGCTCTGTCAACGCATCTCTTTAGTTCAGAAGGTCTGTCACTGCGTTTATTTCGTTCATATGCTCTGTCACCCCGCATCGTTCGGTCATACGGTCTGTCAGCCCCACCCGTTCGATCATAGGTTCTGTCACCCCCCTCTCTTTCGGTCATACGGTCTGTTACCTCCTCTGTTTCGTTCATACACTCAGTCATTCCGTCTCTTTCATTCATACCATTTGGCACCCCGTCTCTTTCGTTCATATGGTCTGTCATCCCCTCTCTTTCGTTCATATGATCTGTCACCTCCTCTCTTTCGATCATATGCTCCATCACCCCATCTCGTTCATTCACACGGTCTGGTACCCCGTCTCATTCGTTCATATGGACTGGCACACCGTCTCCTTTGTTCATACGGTCTGTCACCCCCTCTCTTCCGTTCATACGGTTTGGCATCCAGTCACTTTCGTTCTTACGGTCTGTCAACCTATCACTTTCCTTCACACTGTCTGTCACTCCGTCTCTTTCATTCTTATTGTCTGTCAATCCATCTCTTTCATTCATACGATTTGGCACCCAGTCACTTTCGTTCATACCGTGTGGCACGCCCGTGTCATTCATTCCTACAGTCTGTCACCCCACTCTTTCGTTCATAGGGGCTGTCACCCCGTATCTTTCACTCATATGGTCGGTCAACCTGTCTCTTTCGTTCATATGCTTGGTCACCACTTCTCTTTCGTCATACGCTCCGCCAGCCCCTTTATTTCATTCAGACGGTCTGTCAACCTGTCTCTTTCGTTCATATGGTCTGGCACGCCTTCTTTTTCGTTCATACGCTTGGTCACTACCTCTCTTTCGTTCATATGCTCTGTCACCCCGTCTCGTTCATTCATACGGTCTGGCAACCTGTCTCGTTCGTTCATACGCTCCGTCAGCCCCTTTCTTTCGTTCATACGGTCTGTCAACCCGTCCCTTTCTTTCATACGCTCTGTCAGCTCCTCTATTTCTTTCATACGGTCTGGCACCCCGTCTCTTTCTTTCATACGGTCTGGCACCCCGTCACTTTCGTTCATGCGGTCTGGCACCCCATCTCTTTCATTTATAGGGTCTGGTACCCGGTCTCTTTCTTTCATACGCTCTGTCACCACCTCTCTTTCTTTCATACGGTCTGGCACCCCATCTCTTTCATTTATCGGGTCTGGTACCCGGTCTCTTTCTTTCATACGCTCTGTCACCACCTCTCTTTCCTTCATATGTTCTGTCACCTCGTCTCTTTCATTCATGCGGTCTGGAACCCCGTCTCTTTCTTTCATACGGTCTGGCACCCTGTCTCTTTCGTTCATGCGTTCTGGCACCCCGTCACTTTCGTTCATATGGTCTGGCAAAATGTCACTTTCGTTCATGCGCTCAGTCATCCCCTTCCTTTCGTTCATACGGACTGTCAACCTGTCTCTTTCGTTCATAGGGTCTGGTACCCCGTCTCTTTCATTCATACGGTCTGTCAGCCCCTTTCTTTCGTTCATACAGTCCGTCAACCCGGCTCTTTCGTTCATAGGGTCTGGTTCCCCGTCTCTTTCGTTCATACGCTCTGTCACCACCTCCCTTTGCTTCATGTGCTCTGTCACCTTGTCTCCTTCGTTCATTCAGTCTGTTACATCCTCTGTTGCGTTCTTACAGTCTGTCAACCCGTCTCTTTTATTCATACGATTTAGCATCCAGTCACTTTCGTTCATACGGTCTGGCACCCCTTCTCTTTCTTTCATATGCTCTGTCACCTCGTATCTTTCATTCAACGGTCTGACACCCCGTCTCTTTCTTCCATATGGTCTGGCACCCTGTCACTTTCGTTCATGCGGTCTGGAACCCCGTCTCCTTCGTTCATCCGGTCTGGCAACATGTCTCTTTGGTTCATACGCTCTGTCAGCCCCTTTCTTTCATTCATAGGGTCTGGTACCCCGTCTCTTTCGATCATATGATCTGGCACCCCGTCTCTTTCATTCATACGGTCTGTAAGCCCCTCTCTTTCTTTCATACAGTCTGTCATCTCCTCTATTTCGTTCATACAGTCTGTCACCCCCCGTCTCTTTCGTTCATTCGGTCTGTTACATCCTCTGTTTAGTTCTTACGGTCTGTCAACCCATCTCTTTCATTCATACGAATTCGCATCCAGTCACTTTCGTTCATATAGTCTGGCACCCCGTGTCCTTCACTCCTGAGGTCTAGCAGCCCATCTCTTTCGTTCATAGGGTCTGTCACCTCGTATCTTTCAGTCATATGGTCTAGAACGCTTTGTGTTTAGTACATGGGGTCTGGCACCCACATTCTTTCGTTCATACGCTCTGTCAGCCCCTCTATTTCGTTCATACGCTCTGGCACCCCGTCTCTTTCATTCACACTGTCTGGTAACCCGTCTCATTCGTTCATATGAACTGGCACCCCGTCTCTTTCGTTCATACGGTCTGTCCCCCCTCTGTTCCGTTCATCTGGTCTGGCACCCCGTCTCTTTCATTCATACGGTTTGGCACCCAGTCACTTTCATTCTTACGATCTGTCACCCTATCTCTTTCGTTCATATTGTTTGTCATTCCGTCTCTTTCATTCATACGGTCAGTCACCCCGTTTCTTTCGTTCAAAGGTTTTGGCACCTAGTCACTTTCGTTCATACGGTCCAGTACCCCGTGTCCTTCAGTCCGACGGTCTAACAGCCCATTTCATCCGTTCATCCGGTCTGTCACCCCGTCCCTTTCGTTCATATGATTTGGCATCCCATCTCTTTCATTCATATGGTCTGTAAGCCCCTCTCTTTCTTTCATACAATCTGTCACCTCCTCTATTTCGTTCATACAGTCTGTCACTCCCGCCTCTTTTGTTCATTCGGCCTGTTACATCCTCTGTTTCGTTCTTACGGTCTGTCAATCTGTCTCTTTCATTCATACGATTTAGCATCCAGTCACTTTCGTTCATACGGTCTGGCACCCCGTGTCCTTCACTCCTGCAGTCTGACAGCCCCTCTCCTTCGTTCATAGGGTCTGTCACCCCGCATCTTTCAGTCATATGGTCTGGAACGCCTTGTGTTTAGTAGATAGGATCTGGCACCCCCTCTATTTCGTTCATACGCTCTGTCAGCACCTCTCTTTCGTTCATACGCTCTGGCACCCCGTCTCTTTCATTCACACTGTCTGGTACCCCAACTCATTAGTTCATATGGATTGACACCCAGTCTCTTTCATTCATACGCTCTGCCAACCCCTTTATTTCATTCATACGGTCTGCCACCCCGTTTCATTTGTTCATATGGTGTGTCACCCCGTCTCTTTCATTCATACAGTCTATCAGCCCCTCTCTTTCGTTCATACGCTCTGGCAACACGTCTCCTTTATTCACCCGGTCTGGTACCCCGTCTCATTGATTCATATGGTCTAGCACCCCGTCTCTTTCATTCATACGGTTTGGCACCCAGTCACTTTCTTTCATACGGTCTGGCACCCCATCTCTTTCATTTATAGGGTCTGGTACCCGGTCTCTTTCGTTCATAGCGTCTGGCACCCTTTCTCTTTCGTTTATTTGCTCTGTCACCCCCTCTCTTTCGTAAATACGCTCTGGTACCCCGTCTCTTTCGTTCTTATCCTCGGTCACCTCGTCTCTTTCATTCATGCGGTCTGGCACCCGTCTCTTTCTTTCATACGGTCTGGCACCCTGTCTCGTTCGTTCATGCGGTCTGGCACCCCGTCCCCTTCGTTCATGCGCTCTGTCAGCCCCTTTCTTTCGTTCATACGGACTGTCAACACGTCTCTTTCGTTCATACGCTCTGTCAGCTCCTCTCTTTCGTTCATAGGATCTGGCACCCGATCTCTTTCATTTATAGGGTCTGTCAGCCCCTCTCTTTCTTTCATGCAGTCTGTCACCTCCTCTACTTCGTTCATACAGTCTCACCCCAGTCTCTTTCGTTCATTCGGTCTGTTACATCCCCTGTTTCATTTTACGGTCTGTCAACTCGTCTCTTTCATTCATATGATTTGGCATCTTGTCACTTTCGTTCATATGGTCTGGCACCCCGTGTCCTTCATTCCTACGGTCTGACAGCCCCTCTCTTTCGTTCATAGGGTCTGTCACCCCGTATCTTTCAGTCATATGGTTTGTCACTCTGTCTCCTTCGTTCATACGCTCTGGCACCCCGTCTCTTTTGTGCATACGGTGTGTCACCCCCTCACTTTCGTTCATATGGTCTGGAACGCCTTCTGTTAGGTTCATAGGGTCTGGCAGCCCCTCTCTTTCGTTCCTACGCTCTGTCAGCCCCTCTCTTTCGTTTATACGGTGGCACCCCTTCCCTTTCATTCAGACGGTCTGGTATCCCGTCTCATTCGTTCATATGGACTGGCACCCATCTCTTTCGTTCATACGGTGTGTCACCCCCTCACTTTCGTTCATATGGTCTGGAACGCCTTCTGTTAGGTTCATAGGGTCTGGCACCACCTCTCTTTTGTCATACGCTCCCTCAGCCCCTTTCTTTCATTCACACAGTCTGTCAACCGGTCTCTTTCATTCATACGGTCTGGTACCCCGTCTCTTTCTTTCATCCGGTCTGGTACCCCGTCTCTTTCATTCATACGATCTGTCAGCCCCTTTCTTTCGTTCATACGGTCTGTCAACTCGTCTCTTTCATTCATACGATTTGGCACCCCCGTGGCATTCATTCCTTTGGTCTGTCACCCCTCTCTTTCGAACATAGGGTCTGTCACCCCGTATCTTTCACTCATATGGTCTGTCAACCTGTCTCTTTCGTTCATACGCTCTGTCAGCCCCTTTCTTCCGTTCATACGGTCTGTCAACCCGTCTCTTTCTTTCATAGTGTCTGTCACCCCGTCTCATTCGTTCATACGGCCTGTTACCCCCTCGCTTTCGTTCATACTGTCTGGCACCCTGTCCCTTTCATTCATTCAGTCTGTCAGGCCGTCTCTTTCGTTCATATGTGTGGTCACCCTATCTCTTTTATTCATATGGTCTGTTACCCCGTTTCTTAAGTGCACATGGTCTGTTACCTCCTCTGTTTCCTTCATACGTTCTATCACCCATCTCGTTCATTCATACCGTTTGGCACCCAGTCACTTTCGTTCATACAGTCTGTCACCCCGCCCCTTCCATTCATAGGATCTGGCAACCCATCTATTTCACTCATACGGTCCTTCACCCCAGCGCTTTCCTTCATAGGATTTGGCACCGCCTCTTCTTCATTCATACGCTCTGTCACCAACTATCTTTCGTTCATACGGTCACTCACCACCTCTCTTTCGTGCATACGGTCTGTCACCCCGCCTCTTCCATTGATACAGTCTGGCATCACGTCTCTTTCGTGCATAGGGTCTGTAACCCCGCCTCTTTCATTGATACACTCTTGCACCACGTCTCTTTCGTTCATACGGACTGTCACCCCGATTCTTCCGTTGATACGGTCTGTCACCCCATCGCTTTCGTTCATATGTTTTGGCACCCAGTCACTTTCATTCATATGGTCTGGAACCAAAGCTCTTTAGTCTTTCTCTCTATCTCTCTCTCGTTTATTTTGTTATCCAAACATTGCCACATTGTAGATCTGCCTATTATCTGAGCCAGAGCGTGGACCTCACAGCATACAATACACACTTTTGTCATTCACCTTTTGGAACTGCATGCTTTCTGGGACAGAGAGAGCTGGTTGCATAGTTAAATGGAGTTTTGGGATATGTTCATTCCCACATAGTGGAATTGCCCTGTTACTGGACAAGAGAGAAAGAGAGAAAGAAGCTCGAGTCGCACATTGGAGATTGGGGAGTTATGATTGTTCATTCCAGTATTGTGCAACTGCCTGTTATCTGGCCCCAAAGAGAGGGGGTGGAATTAATCATTGGCATTCAATGCTACGTTTAATCTGGCATTGGTGTTATTCCGGCTGGAGGGCTTAATATTAACAAGAGAACGTCAGTTCATGGCTAATTGATCTGAAACATCGAATCATGGAAATACAATCATAGAAAGCTTAAGGCTCAGAAAGAGGCCACTTGGCTCATTGTGTCTGTGCAAGTCGAAAAACGATACACCTATTCTAATCCCAACTTCCAGCATTTGGTTCGTAGTCCTGCAGATTACAGCACTTGAGGTGCATATCCAGACTCCTTTGGAATGAGTTGAGGGCCTCTGCCTCAGCAATCCTTTCAGGCAGCGAGTTCCAGTCCCGCATAGGCCTCTGGGTGAAAACATTTTCCTCATTTCCCCTCTGATTTGTTTGGCAAACACTTTAAATCTATTATAAAATAAAAAGAAGAAATGCTGGAATCACTCAGCAGGTCTGGCAGCATCTGTGGAAGGAGAAGCAGAGTGAACGTTTCGGGTCAGTGACCCGTCTTCGGAACTTTCAAATATTAGAAAAGTCACAGATTATAAGCAAGTGAGGTGTGAGGTGGGGCAAGAGGTAACAAAGGAGAAGGTGCAGATTGGACCAGGCCACATAGCTGACCAAAACGTCACGGAGCAAAGGCAAACAATATGTTAATGGTGCGTTGAAAGACAAAGCATTAGTACAGATTAGGTGTAAATACACTGAATATTGAACAGCAGCAAGTGCAAACCTGAAAAAAACCCTGAAAAAAACAGCGGGTAAGCAAACTGAACAAACTAAGATGAAATGAAATAAATGCAAAAAAAGATTGTAAAAAAAGGAAGAAAAAATAACTAAAAATGAAAGTAAAATGGTGGGCTGTCATGCTCTGAAATTATTGAACTCAATGTTCAGTCCGGCAGGCTGTAGTGTGCCTAATCGGTAGATGAGATGCTGTTCCTCGAGCTTGCGTTGATGTTCACTGGAACACTGCAGCAATCCCAGGACAGAGATGTGGGCATGAGAGCAGGGGGGAGTGTTGAAATGGCAAGCAACCGGAATCTCAGGGTCCTGCTTGCGGACTGAGCGGAGATGTTCCGCAAAGTGGTCCAACCTCATCGTCCCACAACCCCGGACAGCCCGCTTCTACCTCCTTCCCAAAATCCACAAACGGGACTGTCCCGGCAGACACATTGTGTCAGCCTGCTCCTGCCCCAATGAACTTATTTCTTCCTATCTAGACTCTATCTTTTCTCCGCTGGTGCAGTCTCTTCCCACCTACATCCGTGACTCTTCTGACGCCCTACGTCATTTTGACAATTTCCAGTTTCCTGGTCCCAACCGCCTCCTTTTCACAATGGACGTCCAATCGCTCTACACCTCCATCCCCCACCAGGATGGTTTGAGGGCTCTCCGCTTCTTCCTGGAACAGAGGCCCAACCAGTCCCCATCCACCACCACCCTCCTCCGCCTGGCTGAACTTCTTCTCACATTGAACAACTTCTCCTTCAACTCCACGCACTTCCTTCAAGTAAAAGGTGTCGCTATGGGTACCCGCATGGGTCCTAGTTATGCCTGTCTTTTTGTGGGATATTTCGAGCATTCTTTGTTCCAGAATTATAGCTGGGGGAAAGGAAATTATGACGCGATTAGGCAAGATTTAGGATGTGTAGGATGGGGAAGGAAACTGCAGGGGATGGGCACAAACGAAATGTGGAGCTTATTCAAGGAGCAGCTAATGCGTGTCCTTGATAAGTATGTACCTGTCAGGCAGGGAGGAAGTTGTCGAGCGAGGGAGCCGTGGTTTACTCAAGAAGTTGAAGCGCTTATCAAGAGGAAGAGGGCGGCTTATGTTAGGATGAGATGTGAAGGCTCAGTTAGGGCGCTTGAGAGTTACAAGCTAGCCAGGAAGGATCTAAAGGGAGGGCTAAGATGAGCAAGGAGAGGACACGAGAAGTCATTGGCGGATAGGATCAAAGAAAACCCTAAGGCTTTCTATAGGTATATCAGGAATAAAAGAATGATAAGAGTTAGAACAGGGCCAATCAAGGATAGTAGTGGGAAGTTGTGTGCGGAATCAGAGAAGATAGGGGAAGCGTTAAATGAATATTTTTCGTCAGTATTTACAGTAGAGAAAGAAAATGTTGCCGAGGAGATTACTGAGATACAGCCTACTAGGCCAGATGGGATTGAGATTCACAAGGAGGAGGTGTTAGCAATTTTGGAAAGAGTGAAAATAGATAAGTCCCCTGGGCCAGATGGGATTTATCCCAGGATTATCTGGGAAGCCAGGGAGGAGATTGCAGAGCCGTTGTTGTTGATCTTTATGTCGTCATTGTCGACAGGAGTAGTGCCGGAGGACTGGAGGATAGCAAATGTTGTCCCCTTGTTCAAGAAGGGGAGTAGAGACAGCCCTGGTAATTACAGACCTGTCAACCTTACTTCGGTTGTGGGTAAAATGTTGGAAAAGGTTATAAGAGATAGGATTAATAATCATCTTGAAAGGAATAAGTTCATTTGCGATAGTCAGCACGGTTTTGTGAAAGGTCGGTCGTGCCTCACAAACCTTATTGAGTTTTTCGAGAAGGTGACCAAACAGGTGGATGAGGGTAAAGCCGTGGATGTGGTGTATATGGATTTCAGGAAGGCGTTTGATAAGGTTCCCCACGGTAGGCTATTGCAGAAAATACGGAAGTATGGGGTTGAAGGTGATTTAGAGCTTTGGATCAGAAATTGGCTAGCTGAAAGAAGACAGAGGGTGGTGGTTGATGGCAAATGTTCATCCTGGAGTTTAGTTACTAGTGGTGTACCGCAAGGATATGTTTTGGGGCCACTGCTGTTTGTCATTTTTATAAATGACCTGGAAGAGGGTGTAGAAGGGTGGGTTAGTAACTTTGCGGATGACACGAAGGTCGGTGGAGTTGTGGATAGTGTCGAAGGGTGTTGTAGGGTACAGAGGGACATAGATAGGCTGCAGAGCTGGGCTGAGAGATGGCAAATGGAGTTTAATGCGGAGAAGTGTGAGGTGATTCACTTTGGAAGGAGTAACAGCAATGCAGAGTACTGGGATAATGGGAAGATTCGTGGTAGTGTAGATGAGCAGAGAGATCTTGGTGTCCAGGTACATAAATCCCTGAAAGTTGCTACCCAGGTTAATAGGGCTGTTGAGAAGGCATATGGTGTGTTAGCTTTTATTAGTAGGGGGATCGAGTTTCGGAGCCACGAGGTCATGATGCAGCTGTACAAAACTCTGGTGAGGCCGCACCTTGAGTATTGCGTGCAGTTCTGGTCACCGCATTATAGCAAGGATGTGGAAGCTTTGGAAAGGGTGCAGAGGAGATTTACAAGGATGTTGCCTGGTATGGAAGGAAGGTCTTACGAGGAAAGGCTGAGGGACTTGGGGTTGTTTTCGTTAGAGAGAAGGAGGAGGAGAGGTGACTTAATAGAGACATACAAGATAATCAGAGGGTTAGATAGGGTGGGTAGTGAGAGTCTTTCTCCTCGGATGGTGATGGCAAACACGAGGGGATATAGCTTTAAGTTGAGGGGTGAAAGATTTAGGACAGATGTCAGAGGTAGTTTCTTTGCGCAGAGAGTAGTAGGGGCGTGGAACGCCCTGCCTGCAACAGTAGTAGATTCGCCAACTTTAAGGGCATTTAAGTGGTCATTGGATAGACATATGGATGAAAATGGAATAGTGTAGGTCAGATGGTCGGCGCAACATCGAGGGCCGAAGGGCCTGTACTGCGCTGTAATGTTCTAATTCTAATTCTAATTCTAATACTCAGGCCCCCTCCCCCAACTCTTTTTCCGGTACATTGATGACTGTATCGGTGCCGTTTCCTGCTCTCGCCCCGAACCAGAAAACTTTATCAACTTTGTTTCCAATTTCCACCCTTCTCTCACCTTTACATGGTCCATCTCTGACACTTCCCTTCCCTTCCTCGACTTCTCTGTCTCCATCTCTGGGGATAGGTTGTCTACCAATATCCATTATAAGCCCACCGACTCCCACAGCTACCTCGACTACACTTCTTCACACCCTACCTCCTGTCAGGAGTCCATTCCATTCTCCCAGTTTCTCCGTCTCCGACGCATCTGCTCTGATGATGCTACCTTCCATGACGGTGCTTCTGATATGACCTCCTTTTTCCTCAACCGAGGATTTCACCCCACTGTGGTTGACAGGTCCATCAACAGTGTCCGACCCATTCCCCGCACCTCTACCCTCACCCCTTCCCCTCCCTCACAGAACCGCGACAGGGTTACCCTTGTCCTCACTTTTCATCCCACCAACCTCCATATCCTAAGGATCATCCTCTGCCATTTTCACCACCTCCAGCGTGATGCCACTACCAGTCGCATCTTCCCCTCCCTTCCCCTGTCAGCACTCCGAAGGGATCGTTCCCTCCGCGACACCCTGGTCCACTCCTCCATTACCCCCACCACCTCGTCCCCGTCCCAGGGCACCTTCCCCTGCAATCGCAGGAGGTGTAATACCTGCCCATTTACCTCCTCTCTCCTCACTATTCCAGGCCCCTAACACTCCTATCAGGTGAAGCAGCGATTTACTTGTACTTCTTTCAATGTAGTTTACTGTATTCGCTGCTCATAGTGTGGTATCCTCCACATTGGGGAGACCAAGCGCAGACAGGGTGACCGCTTTGCGGAACATCTCCACTCAGTCCGCAAGCAGGACCCTGAGCTACCGGTTGCTTGCCATTTCAACACTCTCCCCTGCTCTCATGCCCACATCTCTGTCATGGGATTGCTGCAGTGTTCCAGTGAACATCAATGCAAGCTCGAGGAACAACATCTCATCTACCGATTAGGCACACTACAGCCTGCCGGACTGAACATTGAGTTCAATAATTTCAGAGCATGACAGCCCCCAATTTTACTTTCATTTTTGGTTATTTTTTCTTCCTTTTTTTACAAACTTTTTTTGCATTTATTTCATTTCATCTTAGTTTGTTCAGTTTGCTTACCCACTGTTTTTTTCAGGGTTTTGTTTTCAGGTTTGCACTTGCTGCTGTTCAGTAATCAGTGTATTTACACCTAATCTGTACCAATGCTTTGTCTTTCAACACACCATAAACAAATTGTTTGCCTTTGCTCCGTGACCTTTTGGACAGCTATGTGGCCTGGTCCAATCTGCACCTTCTCCTTTGTTATCTCTTGCCCCACCTCTACCTCACATGCTTATAATCTGTGACTTTTCTAATATTTGTCAGTTCCGAAGACGGGTCACTGACCCGAAACGTTAACTCTGCTTGTCTTTCCACAGATGCTGCCAGACCAGCTGAGTGATTCCAGCATTTCTTGTATTTATTTCAGATTTCCAGCATCCGCAGTATTTTGCTTTTAGTTTAAATCTATTCCCCTGAGTCAATGAACTCTCTGCTACAGCGAATAGAACATTTACCTCCATTCTATCCAGGCCCTCAAAACTGTGTACATTTCAATCAGATGTGTTCCAAGTAAAACAAACCCAGCCGATCCAATATTTCCTCATCGCTGCATTTTTCCAGTGCTGGCAACATCCTCCTATATTCCCTTTGTACTCTCTGCTGTGCAATTACATCCTTTCTGTAATGAGGTGTCTGGAACTGCACACAGTACTCAAGTTGTGACAAAATTAATGAGTTATACAGTTTCAGCATAACCTCCCTGCTCTTATATTCTATACCTCAGCTAATAAAGGAAAGGATTCCATATGCCTTCTTTTCTATTCTTTCATGGGATGTGGGCGTCGCTGGCCAGGCCAGCATTTATTGAACATCCCTAATTGCCCTTGAGAAGGTGGTGGTGAGCTGCCTTCTTGAACCGCTGCAGTCCATGTGGGGTAGGTATACCCACAATGCTGTTATGAAGGGAGTTCCAGGATTTCGACCCAGCGACAGTGAAGGAACTGCGATATAGTTCCAAGTCAGGATGGTGTGTGACTTGGAGGGGAACTTGCAGGTGGTGGTGTTCCCATGTATGTGCTGCCCTTGTCCTTCGAGTTGGTAGAGGCCGCGGGTTTGGAAGGTGCTGTCTAAGGAGCCTTGGTGCATTGCTGCAGTGCGTCTTGTAGATGGTACGCACTGCTGCCACTGTGCGTCGGTGGTGGAGGGAGTGAATGTTTGTAGATGGGGTGCCATTCAAGCGGGTTGCTTTGCCCTGGGTGGTGTCGAGCTTCTTGAATGTTTTTGGAGCTGCTCCCATCCAGGCAAGTGGAGAGTATTCCATCACACTCCTGACCTGTGCCTTGTTGATGGTGGACATGCTTTGGGGAGTCAGGAGGTGAGTTACTCGTCTCAGGATTCCTAGTCTCCGACCTGCTCTTGTAGCCACGGTATTTATACGGCTACTCCAGTTCAGTTTCTGGTCAATGGTAGCCCCTAGGATGTTGATAGTGGGGGATTCACCGATGGTAATGCCGTTGAATGTCAAGGGGAGATGATTAGATTCTCTCTTGTTGGAGATGGTCATTGCCTGGCAATTGTGTGGCGCGAATGTTACTTGCCAATTATCAGCCCAAGCCTGGATATTGTCCAGGTCTTGCTGCATTTCTACACATACTGCTTCAGTATCTGAGGAGTCGTGAATGGTGCTGAACATTGTGCAATCATCAGCGAACATCCCCACTTCTGACCTTATGATTGAAGGAAGGTCATTGATGAAGCAGCTGAAGATGTTTGGACCTAGGACACTACCCTGAGGAACTCCTGCAGTGATGTCCTGGAGCTCAGATGAGTGACCTCCAACAACCACAACCATCTTCCTTTGTGCTCGGTATGACTCCAGCCAGCGTCGGGTTTTCCCCCTGATTCCCATTGACCTCAGTTTTGCAAGGGCTCCTTGATGCCATACTTGGCCAAATGCTGCCTTGATGTCAAGTGAAGTCACTCCCACCTCACCTCGTGAGTTCAGCTCTTTTGTCCATGTTTGAACCAAGGCTGTAATGAGGTCAAGAGCTGAGTGGCCCTGACGGAACCCGAACTAAGCGTCACTCAGCAGGTTGTTGTTAAGCAAGTGCCGCTTGATGGCACTGTTGATGACACCTTCCATCACTTTACTGATGATTGAGAGTAGTCAATTGGGGCGATAGTTAGCCAGGTTGGATTTGTCCTGCCTTTTGTGTGCATGAGATACCTGGGCAATTTTCCACATTGCAGGGTAGATGCCAGTGTTGTAGCTGCACTGGAACAACTTGGCTCGGGGCGCGGCAAGTTCTGGAGCACAGCTCTTCAGTACTATTGCTGGAATATTGTCAGGGCCCATAGCCTTTGCTGTATCCAATGCCTTCAGTTGTTTCTTAATATCACGTGGAGTGAATCGAATTGGCTGAAGTCTGGCATCTGTGATGCTCGGGACTTCAGGAGGAGGCCGAGATGGATCATCAACTCGGCACTTCTGGCTGAAGGTTTTTGCACATGCTTCAGCCTTATCTTTTGCACTAATTTGCTGGGCTCGCCCATCATTGAGGATGGGGATATTTGTGGAGCCACCTCCTCCAGTTAGTTGTTTCAATGTCCACCACCATTTTCATCTGGATGTGGCAGCACTGCAGAGCTGAGATCTGATTCGTTGGTTATGCGAATCGCTTTGCTCTGTCTATCGCATGTTGCTTATGCAGTTTGGCATGCAGTTAGGGCGGCACAGTGGCGCAGTGGTTAGCACCGCAGCCGAACAGCTCCAGTGACCCGGGTTCGATTCCGGGTACTGCCTGTGTGGAGTTTGCAAGTTCTCCCTGTGTCTGCGTGGGTTTTCTCCGGGTGCTCCGGTTTCCTCCCACAAGCCAAAAGACTTGCAGGTTGATAGGTAAATTGGCCATTATAAATTGTCACTAGTATAGGTAGGTGGTAGGGAAACATAGGGACAGTTGGGGATATTTGGTAGGAATATGGGATTAGTGTAGGATTAGTATAAATGGGTGGTTGATGTTCGGCACAGACTCGGTGGGCCGACGGGCCTGTTTCAGTGCTGTATCTCTAATCTAGTCCTGGGTTGTAGCTTCACCAGGGTGACACCTCATTTTGAGGTATGCCTGGTGCTGCTCCTGGCATGCCCTCCTGCACTCTTCATTGAACGATGGTCCGTCTCCTGGCTTGATGGTAATGGTAGAGTGGGGGATGTGCCGGGCCATGAGATTACAGATTGTGGTTGAGTAGAATTCTGCTGCTGCTGATGGCCCACAGAGCCTCATGGATGCCCAGTTTTGCATTGCTAGATCAGTTCGTAATCTATCCCATTTAGCATGGTGATAGTGCCACACAACACGATGGACGGTATCCTCAATGTGAAGGCGGGACATCGTCTCCGCAAGGACTGTGTGGTGGTCACTCCTACCAATACTGTCATGGACAGATGCATCTGCGGCAGGCAGATTGGTGAGGACGAGGTCAAGTATGTTCTTCTCTCGTGTTGGTTCCCCCACCACCTGCAGCAGACCCAGTCTAGCTGCCACGTCCTTCAGGCCAGCTCGGTCAATAGTGGTTCAACCGAGCCACTCTTGGTGATGGACATTGAATTTCCCCACCCAGCGTACATTTTGTGCCCTTGCCACGCTCAGTGCTTCCTCCAAGTGGTGTTCAACATGGAGGAGTACTGAGTCATCAGCTGTGGGAGGGCAGTAGATGGTAATCAGTAGGAGGTTACCTTGCCCATTTTTGACCTGATACCATGAGACTTCATGGGGTCTGGAGTCGATGTTGAGGTCTCCCAGGGCAACGCTCCCCCTACTGTATACCAGTGTGCCACAACTTCTGCTGGGTCTGCCCTGCTGGTGGGACAGGACGTACCCGGGGATGGCGATGGCAGTGTCTGGGACATTGTCTGTAAGGTATGATTCCGTGAGTATGACTGCATCAGGCTGTTGCTTGACTAGTATGTGGGACAGCTCTCGTAACTTTGGCACAAGCCCCCAGATGTTCGTTAGGAGGACATTGCAGGGTCTACAGTGCCGGGTTTGCCGTTGTCGTTTCCGGTGCCTCCGTCGATCCCGGATGGTCCGTCCGGTTTCATTCCTTATTATAGATTTTGTAGCGGTTAGGTGCAACTGAGTGGCTTGCTCGGCCATTTCAGAGGGCATGTAAGAGTTAACCACATTGCTGTTGGTCTGGAGTCACATTTAGGCCAGACCAGGTAAGGACAGCAGATTTCCTTCCCTAAAGGACATTAGTGAACCAGATGGGTTTTGGAAACAATCGACAATGGTTTCATGGCCATCAATAAACTAGTTTTATATTCAGAATAATTAATTAAATTCTAATTCCACCTTCTGCTGTGGTGGGATTCGAACCCATGTCCCCAGGGGAATACCCTGGGTCTCTGGTCCAGTGATAATACCACTACGCTACTGTCTACCTTATCTACCTGTCCTGCTACCTTCAGCGATCTGTGGACATTCACTCCAAGGTCCTTCACTTCCTCCATACTTCTCAGTATTTTCCCTTTCATTGTGCATTCATTTGTCTTGTTGACATCCCCAAATGCATCATCTCACAATTCTCTAATTTGAAATCCATTTGCCACTTTTCTACCCGTCTTACCATACCACTAATATCTTCCTTCAGCCTACAACTATATTCCACGCTATCTACGACAAGGCCAAGCTTTGAGTTGTCTGCAAACTTCTTGATCATGCCCCCGACATTTCCGTCCAAAACGTTAATATGTACCATAAAAAGCAGGGGACCTCGTACTAAGCCCTGCAGAAGGCTACTGGAATCAGCCCTCCAGTCGCTACAACGCCCTTCAACAATTACCCTTTGTGTCCTGCCACTGAGAAACTTTTGTATCCACATTGCTGCATTTCCCTGGATGCCATGAGATTTTAATTTTCTAACCAGTCTGTCATGTAAGACCTTTTCAAAAGCCTTGCTAAACTCCTCGTAGACCACATCAACACATCTACCCTCATCTATCTTTCTTGTTATTTCTTCAAAAAATTCAGTCAACTTGGTCAAACAAGATCTTCCCTTAATGAATCCATGCTGACTATCCTTGATTAGCCTATGCCTTTCTAAGTGACAGTTTATGCTGTCTCTCAGAATATATTCCAATACTTTTCCCACTACTGAGTATAGACTGACTTGCTTGCAATTATTCGGTCTAGCCTTCATCCCTTTTTAAACAGTAGTACAATGTTAGCAGTTCACCAATCCTCCAGCACCACACCTTTATACAGTGAGCACTGGAAAATGATGGTCAGGCCTTCTGCTATTTCCTCTCTTACTTCTTTTAACAGCCTCGGGTACATTTCATCTGGCCCTGGTAAGCTATCAACTTTCAAAGATTCTCGTCCCAATAGTTCTCCTCTCTCCCTATGTTTATCACATCGAATACTTCAAATTCTTCCTCCTTAACTGCAATATCTGCATCATCCCCCTGTTTTGTGAAGACGGACGAAGAGTGTTCATGAAGAACAAAACCAACATATTCTGCCCTACACAGAGGGTACCTTTTGGTCTTTTATGGGCCCTACTCTCTGCTTGCATACATGTTACTCTTAATGTATTCCTAAAACATCTTTGGGTTCACCTTGATTTCGCTTACCAATATTCTTTCATGCCCTTTCATTGCTTTCCTAAATTCCTTTTTGATATCACCCCTACATTTTCAATACTCCTCTCAGCTTTTTGCAGTATTGAGCTCTCGGTGCCAGACAGAAGCTTTCCTTTTCTACCTTATCTTAACCTGTCGGCTCCTTGACATATATGGGGCTCTAGATTTGTCCATCTCACCTTTTGTCTTCGTGGGAACGTTTACTCTGAACCCCTTTAACCTCCCCTTTCAATGCCTCCCACTATTCTGACATCAATTTATCTTCAATTAGCTGTTTCCAGTCCACTTTCGCAAATCGCTCCTCAGTTTAGTAAAATTGGCTTTGCCCCAATTGGGAACTCTAAGTCCTGTTCTATATCTGTCCTTTTTCCATAATTATGTTCCAACTGACTGAATTATGATCACGATCACCAAAATGCTCTCCCACTGCCACTCCTTCCACCTGCCCAGCATCATTTCCTAAAACTAAGTCCAAAAAGTTACCCTCTCTTGTTGGACATGCTACAGACTAGGCAAAAAAGTTCTCCTGAATGCACATCAAGACTTCTGCTCCCTCAAGTCCTTTGACACTAAAACTTTTCCAATTAATATTGTGTTTTTCAAAATCCCCCACTATTACTGCCCTATTGTTCTTGCACTTCTCAGAGACTTGCCTGGAAATCTGCTCTTCTATCCCCCTCTGACTGTTTGGGGGTCTGTAGCAGACTCACAGCAGTGTGATTGCCCGTTTTCTGTTCCGTAGATCAATCCATATTGCCTCATTCGATGAGCCTTCCAACATATCATCCCTACTCACAGCTGTACTCGCTTCCTTTCCCAAAATTGCCATCCCCCTCCTTTCTTAACCCCCTCCTTATCGCGTCTGAAAACCCTGTAACCAGAAATGTTGAGCTGCAATTTTTGTCCCTGCTTCAGCCATGTCCCTGTATTTGCTATGATATCATACTACCACGTGTCTATCTGTGCCCTCAGCTCATCTGCCTTATTTGCTCTATTCCTTGCATTGAAATGGATAGACTTGAACACTGGCAAACTCTTTATTACTAACATATGTTTCCTCTATCTTCCAGACACAGCCATTAATATTCTGCCTTCCATTTTATTTTCTAATTTTGTCCCAACTGAGTCTACCCTCAGGTCCCCATCCCCCTGCCAAACTAGTTTAATCCGTCCCCAACAGCACTAGCAAAACGTCCAGCAAGGAAGTAGTACCGGATCTACTCAGGTGCAACCCGTTTGCCTGTACAGGTCCCATCGCCGCCAGAACTGTTCCCAGTGTCCCAGGAATCTAAGACACTCCATCATGCACCATCCTTCCAGCCAAGCATTCATCTGTCTTATCCTTCGATTGCTATACTCATTTGCGCGTGGCACTGGAATTAATCCAGAGATTGCTGCTGTTGAGGCCCTGCTTGCTAACTTCATACCGATCTCCCTAAATACTGACAGCAACACCACATCCCTCTTTCTACATGTGCCGATGGTTCCGATGTGGACCACGGCTGTTGGCTGTTCACCATCCCCCTTCAGGATGCTCTGCAGCCACTCAATGACATTCTTGACCCTGGCACCAGGGAGGCAACACATCATCCTGGATTACCGCCTGTGGTCACAGAAACGCCTTTTTGTTCCCCTGACCAGTTAATCACCTGTCACTATAACTCTTCCAGTCTTCAATGTACTCCCCTGTGCAGCTGAGCCACCCGTGATGCAATAGACTTGGCTCTGACTTAACTCCCCAGGTGAAGTACCACTTTCCTCAATATTCAGAACTGAATACATGTTGGAGAGTGAGATGCACTCGAGAGTCTCCTGCACTAACTGCTCATCTCCCATTCCCTCTCTCCCTGCATACTATTTAGCTGTGGGATGACTACTACTATAAACATGCTATCCACATAGCTCTCATCCTCATTAATGTACCGCAGTGTCGGAAGCTGCCGCTCAAGTTCCAAAACCCAGAGTTCAAGCTCCCACAATTGACAACACTTCCTGCACAAATGATTCTCCAAGTTACGGGAAGTATCTTGGAGCTCCCACATAGCACAGGAGGTGCACTCTCGAGGTTGAAGCACCCCTTCTATTCCTTTGCTTAACAGGCGACCCTATGTTACCGCTAAAAAAGAACCCTAACTAATCCTACCTGACCTCAGAATTATTAATAAAACCTTACTAGTTTTGATAAAATCTGCTAAAAATCAGTACAGGTCACTAGGTAAAATAAATCCCGCTCAAATAAATACTCACCAGCTACTCATATGTTCAAAATACTCACCGGCTACTTACTTATTCTAATGTTATACTTTTCTTGATTACACAGATATGTAGACCTTCCGACTGGTAATAGACCTTGAAAACTCTCATTATGCTTGCCAATTCTAATAAACCTTACGACTATAAGTAAACCTTATAAATACTGACAAACCCGAATAATACTTAATACAGTTTGCATATTAATCTGTCCGAATTTGTGCGAATTCACTCCCTGCTGGTCTCTCTCCCACTCTTTATTGTAACTATTATAAAATAAGCTTTAGTTTTTAGCTTATATATTACTGAATCGATCAAGTCTTATCTTATATTTCCTGATTGAGATTCAAATAAATTAAA
The DNA here is from genome assembly GCF_036365525.1 of Heterodontus francisci. Lineage (NCBI taxonomy): Eukaryota > Metazoa > Chordata > Chondrichthyes > Heterodontiformes > Heterodontidae > Heterodontus > Heterodontus francisci. The sequence continues at coordinate 6,306,173 of NW_027140989.1, read as the reverse complement.
AGCTTACCTGTATACTCACCCCGGCGGCTTTCAGTTTTTTGTTCTCTCTGCCGACTGTAATGTCACTCTATCATTACATTCCGATGGTTCCCCTGCTCCGATCCTGCCGTGCTCTCTTTCTCTCTCTCTCTCTGATCTCCAACTGTGCATTTGGCACTCTTTGTAAAGCTCCACTCCCACCGTTCTCTCTCTCTCTCTCTCTCTCTCTCTCTGTTTCTTACACCACACAGGATGCCTGACCCGCTGAAAATTTCCATCATTTTCTGATTTTATAACACCGTCTCTCTGCTCACTGTTTTCTGTCAGTTTGCTGCTTCATGGCGGTAGGTTGGAATATCACCGTATGGATGCAATGAGGTCAGGATTCGAGTGGCTCTAGTGGAACCTAAACTGAGCATCAGTAAGCATGCTATTGCTGTTTAAGTGGTGCGTGGTCGCTGTGTAGACTGCATCTTCTATCACTTTGGTGATCAATGACAGTAGACTGATGGAGCAATAATTAGCTGGATTGGATTGGTCCTGCTGTTTTTGGATAGCAATATCTGGGCATTGCTCACCTTGTCAGGTGGATGCCGGTGTTGAAGTTGTGCTGGGTGAGCTTGCCATGGGACACTGCATGCCCATGTCTTCACTACCACAGACTGGATGTTCGCAGGTGTTAAATTGAAACCCGACCAGGGCCTGACTGGACCACATCCAACACGAACCCAAACCGAGCTCGAGTCCTTAATTTTCTTTTGGCGCCCGACCCGACACGACTATCCTCATAAAGTCAATGATATCAAGCAGGTTATTGTGATCTACCTTGTCCAAATGTTGTGATCCGTTTCATCCATTCCAGCAGCAGGCTATTCCGACAAATGGAGTTGTGGGGAATCTGAACCTGATCTCGTCACCAGGAACCAAATCCCTCGCCACCCAACTTTCACACACCAGCACTTTGTGTGGCCGAGTTCATTTGGGTAGTGATCAGGAGAAGAAACCTAGTGGTTTCCTTACCCCTCCTCTCTTTAGTCAACACAGTTTGCGGAAGGTTATAAGGCTGTAGATATGTGGAGTGCTTGAGAAAGATTGATTGATTGGAAAAATCACAGATGAGATTGCAGGCTTTCCCAGTGCTGTTTGATTGTTAATGTACACTTCTGCCGATTCCCTGTTCTGTCTGATCATTTGTCTAAAGCACTGCAGATCTTCAGTACTGTTTAATTGAAGACTTCTGGTTGGTTAGCATACACATAAAGGCCAGCAGCTCGAATAGCCTGCAATGCAAAACAACAATAACAACAAAAACAGGTATGTTCGAGTTGAAAAAGTATGTTGAGCAATTTCTAGCATTGACACGTAATACAAATTTACATACAGGTGAGTAGCATTTTTCAAACATGTATTCTTACCCTAGGTTATTTGATGTCATGGGTGAATCTCAACCGTCCAAAGCTTTCAGAGTGTCCATCGATCCTATGAGATCTTTGTAAGCTTTTGTAGCACTGCCAGACAAACAATCAGCAAGTGCTGCTTGTTAAGTGTTTTTACACACTGGACTGTCTTCTTCCTCTATAAAATTGCAGTTCAGTTTAAGAAAAGATAAAACATCCCAGAAACCCTGATTTGCAGTATTAAAACGCAAAACAAATAATCTAACAGCAATCAAATTCAGTTGCGCATTTATTGAACATCTTTCTTCCATTTCCTTGTGTACATAAAATTAAAGATCCCAACTCTGGATGCCGAACTAAGTTTTTGTCGATAACTTTCAAATGCACACAGTATTTCTCTTTTCTGTCAGAAATATCAGCCTGTCTCTTCTGAGACTTTCAAACAACATCTTGACTTCCTCATGATTTTTAAGCAGTCTTCTCATGAGATTATCCATTTTCTCTCAGCAAAGAAAGACTTGCTCCTCTCGAGCACCTTTTACGACCTCAGGACGTCCCAAACCACTTTCCATCCAACGAATGTCTTTGTGAATTGCAGTCACTGTTGTAAAGTAGGAAACGCAGCAGCCATTGCTCACAGTAAGCTCCCACAAACAGCACGGTGATAATAACCAGATAAAACAGAAACAAATCGCGTCAAACCTTAGATTAAAAAGAAAACAAATAGCCGACTCCAACGAAGCCCAAAATAGGCAGTTAGGTAATCATAGCATTTAGTAGTCTCAGTTACAGACATAGCAAGTAAGTAGACTCAATTAAAGAGATATCAAGTAAGTAGTCTCAGTTTCAGACATGGCAAAAAAAAAGAACAAACGTTGTTATAAATTGTCATGTAAAACAGAATAGAGTCAACAGTGGAAGGCTTAAGGGCAGTCATCTGATGGTCGATTGTCCTTCCAGCTAAGCTGAAGTTCCGCTTACTGCTGCTACTGCTCGCCAGAATGCAATGTATCCTTCCAGACAGCCGGGCCAATTTAGGGTATGCAACACTGTGTTCCTTCCGCCAGCTCAACAGATCACGCTCGTTTTCCTTCACCAGCACAGCAGGCCTCTGTGCTGTGTACCGCTGCACTTCATCATTTTTGTCCATTTCTGCATAAACATTCTTCCATTCAGCAAATTCGGTCAGTGTTTTTTTGGTAGCTGTAGGTTCATCATCATCCACTGTCGTTTCCTTCACAGGGTCTTCTGTTTTAAAGGTGTTGATAAGTCTGCGCACTTCAGAACAGACTTCTTCCCTATGAAAGCTGGACAACATGTGCAGCTGATTGAATTTAGGCTGGAGAAAAGTTGCTATCTTGTGCACGTCATTTAATTCAACTTTCTTCAGACGCCACTCTCTGTGCCATTGCCTGACAACTGCTTGCATTGGAGTATCTGAAGAAACTGGTATACAGAGTCATTTAAGTTTCTCAAACCACGGAATTACCAGGTTCAATGTAGGATTACTGGTCTCACTCGAGTTCCCTCTGAGCTTCATAAAATGGTTGGAGGAAATCAACCAAAAACTGCAAGACATCGGGGGTGATGTTTTCCAGCCTGTAGTTTTTGCCACACTTTTCCAGTTTCTCCTGTAGCTCATGATAAATATCCTGAACTGAATTCAGTGTCAGATACTCAGTATGTACCTCGTTTGTCCCATTGGATTTATAGTTTCAGACAACTGTGCAGCAAGACCACATTGTTTAACATATGTCATCAAGGTTCTGGCAAGATGTATAGTTTCGACAAGATCCAGAGCTTCAGAAGCTAATTCTTTTGGAGTAAGTGAATGTGGAAGCATCGTGTTAGAAACGTGGTCCTGACAATCCAAACGTCGATATGGTCTAAGAGCGAGCTATGTTAACACCTTGATCTTATACGCAGACGAATTTATTTAAATTTTATGGGTCGAATCCAACAGTATTCACTAGCAGCTTTTAAATCTTACACCTGATGTTTTCGCCAGTTTTGGCGTCCTCCAGTGTAAACGTTGCTGTTGTTAAAAGTTTGACATTAATTTGAAAATCTACTGTGATCAAATCATAAGTTATCGACATATAATGGATTTTACGGTAGTCGTCCACCCACTTTGCAGTTGTCATTCTCACATTCACATCCTTTAGTATGTCAGTATTCTGAGAAATTAGTTGTTTTCTCTTTTCTTCGGCCACATCACTACGCCTTCTTGAAACTGTACTTGGATTTAATAACACACTTGATGCTGATAATCGACCCTACATAGCTACAGATGACATCACTTAAAGTGGCGCAGTGATTATTACTTAATAGATGTACCTTGCATGCAACTTAAAATAGCTGCAATGCATATCACATGAAATTGCAACCGTAAATTTAACTTAAATATCTACTGTGCTTATCATTTAAAAGAGCCAGCTGGCATGTCACATAATATCACAACCAAGGTCATAAATCAATTAAAATGGCGTGGTACGTCAATCGCATTTTAAAATGGCTGTTGTGCATTTTGCTTAACCTTGAAACTCATTGCATTGCCCAGAAAACAGGCATTGTCCTGGAATTATAACAAATCTTCCCATTTCTCATTGAAGACTCATAGAGTATAGGAAATAGGAGCAGGGGTTTGTAATTCGGCTGGTGGGCCGGCTCTGCCATTCTAACAGTGCCATTAAAACAGATCATGACTGATCATCGACCTCTACGCCATTTTTACCCACGACCACCATACCCAAAATGTAATTATTATCCAGAGATACATGGATTTCTGTCTTGAACATGCCCACTGATTGAGCATCCACAGACCTATGCGGCAAAGTATTCCACAAATTCACCACCATCTGAGTAAAGAAATTCATCCTCATCTCAGTCTTAAATGGCCTACCCCTTATTCTGAGACTGTGTCCCTTGTTTTTAGACTCACCAGCCATAGAAACATCCTACCCACATCTACCCTGTTACACCCTGTAAGAATGTTGTAACTTTCAATGAAATCACCTTTCATTCTTCAAAACGTTAGCGACTACAGGTCCACTTTCTGTAAACTCTCCTCATAAAACAATCCCGCCATTCCACAGTCAATCTGCTGAACGCCTGTTGCATTCCTTCAATGGCAAGTACATACAACTTCAAAGGAGGAGACGATAACTGCATAGAATACTCCAGGTGAGTCTCACCAAAAGGCCTCTTACAATTGCAGCAACATATCATGACACCTGCATTCAAACGCCGTTGTCATGAAGGCCAACACGCCATTTTTCTTCCAAAATGCTTACTGCATCTGCATACTAGCTTTTAGTTACACATGAACCAGGACATCCAGATTCCTTTGGACATCAACACTTCACAACCTCTCACCATTTAAGAAATACTATGCCTTTCTTTTTTTCTACCAAAGTGGAACACTCCACACTTATACACATTATATTCCATCTGCCGAGTTCTTGCACATTCACTAAGCCTGTCCCAAACCCCTTAAAGCCTCCTTGCATCTTCCTCTCAACTTAATTTCCCACCTAGTTTTGTTTCATCAGCAAATTTGGAAGTATTCCATTTGGCCCCCACATTCAAATCATGTATTTAGATTGTGAACAGCTGTGGCTCAAGCACTGATCCTTACGGTACCCTATTAGAAACAGCCTGCCATCCAAACAATGACCCATTCATTGCTACTCGCTGATTTCCTTCTGTTAACCAGTTCTCAGTCCAAAGCAGTATGTTACTCCCAATCTCATGTGATCAAACTCTGTTTATTAATCTCCTGTGCGGGACCTTAACAAAAACCTTCTTATAATCCAAATACAGCACGTCCACTGGTTTTCCTTTCTCTATGCGACAAGTAACATCCTCAAAAATGTAAACTCCAAAAGATTTGTCAAACATGATTGCCGTTTCATAAATCCACGTTGGTTCAGACCGAACATATCATTTGTTCCAAGCGTCGCGTTATCTCATTCTTTTTAATAGATTCTAACATTTGCACTAATACTGACATCAAACTAACAGGTTTGTCGTTCTGCTTCTCTCCCGCTCTCTTCTAAAAGATTGGCGTGACATTTGCTAATTTCCAATGTGCAGAAACCCTTCCAGTATCTATAGAAATTTGAAAGATAACCACCGATGCATCTGCTATCCCTATAACCAGTCCTTCAATACTCTGGGATGTAGCTCATCTCGTCCAGAGAATTTATTAAGTTATAATCAAATTATTTTTTCAAGTACTACATTTTTATTGACACTAATTTATTTCAGTTCCTCATTTTTACAAGTCCGATGCTTCCCGAGAATTTCTTCAGCATTTTCTGCATCTTCCTCCATGAAGACAGATACAAAGTAATTGTTTAGCCTCTCCGCCATTTCCTCGTTCTCAATGCAAACTCTCCTATCACCGCTTGGAATGGACACACATTCGTCCTTGCTAATTTATTCTTTTTCAAATGCACAGAGAAGCATTAAGTTGCCAGCTAGCTGACATTCCAGATTTATTTCCCCTTTCCCCTATTCGTTTATTGGTTCTCCTTTGTTGCTTTCGAAATTGCTCCCAATCCTCGGGCTTGCCTCTTTTCCTGGCGGCCTGACAAGGCGTACAAGTATGACCGAATGCCATCTTTAACTTATTTTGTTAGCCACGGTTTATTCACCTTTCCTGTTGGGTTTTTGCTTCTTCCAAGAATGTACATTTATTGTGTGAAATAACCTCTTCAACTGCTAGCCATTGCCTGGCTATGTCAAATCATTTCATGTATTTTCCCAATAACCCGTAGCCAACTTGCCCTTCAAATCTTCATAGTTTCCTTTGTTCATATTTAAAAGCCTAGTTTCAAAATGAACTAGATCTTTATCAATTGTAAAATTCTATCACATTGCGGTCATGATTTCATAATGGCTCCTTTACAACAAGGTTATTAATTAGCCCTTTCGCATTACAAAATACTAAATCTGAAATAGCTCAATCCCTAGTTGGTTCTTCAACATACTGCTCCAGGCATCCATCTCGTACACATACTGGTAATTCATCCTCCAGAGAATTAGCGCTAATTAGCATGAGGCAAGCTATCTGTAAATTGAAGATGCCCACTGTTACTGTATTGCCCATGTTACATACAGCTGTAATTTCCTGATGTTTACCGTGTCCAACATTACCACTGTAGTTTGGTGGTCTACAAAACATCTCCCATCAATGTTTGCTGCCCCTTGCTGTTTCTTAGCTCCACCCAAACTGATTCTACATCTTGCTCCTTTGATCGAAGATGCTGTCTCACTAATGTACTGATCTCGTCCTGCATTAACAGCGCTATCGCACCTCCTTTTCCGCTCCGCCTATCATTCTGAAATGACTGCATCGAGCATTAACATGCTCGTGTCGTAATGACGGGCCAGGCCTAAATTAAACAAAACTTAATCCATTTTAAAAATCAAGGTCCACAATCCAACATACGCACGTTGAAATGAGGGATCAAAAGCCAGACATAAATGCAGGTAGACACATTGGATACTGCCTCTGGGTGAAGGACACTGTCCAAGGCGGATGGACACCCTGTCCAATAATATTCCTCATCCCAAAACCCTCTCACTCTCTTCACATATTGTCATGATAGTTTTCAAACTAAAACAAATGCCCCCAGGAGAAATGAAGTAAAATACATTAAATTGGATAAATCAAAGCAAAACATTCTCAGGAATAGGTGCAGCAAGATCCCTAAACTGTTTTCTCTCAGCAGCATCCCAATACAAACAAATGCCAGTTGGAAAGCAAAGTATCAAGAGAAGTATCGATGGAGGCCACAATGCGAGCACACAACCCACACTCACCAGACTGAGAGAAATATCCCTTCCACTGGAGAGAGAGGGAGGGAGAGGTTTTGGAATTTGACCTGGGACTCATTTCCACCCAGACACAACCCAGCTCAGCAATTTACTTCACTGGTGAACATGTTATACGTTGGCATGTTGTTCAATATGTTCTTCGGGGGCCTCCCCATTGAAAGATTAATTCAGCACAATCGAGGGCGGAACCAGTTTGACCAGCGGACCTGTTTTGTTGATGTAAAACATTTAACTCCTAGCCCGTGTCGGGAATATTACTGCTGTTTAAAGATGTCTGATCCCCCTTACAGGCCCCACACAGAGATTGGGGAATGATCTGGAGGCAGTGACACATGCCAATTCTACCCTCAGCTCAAAACTCACGTTGAACCAATTCAGATCCATCTGTCTGTCTTTCTCTCAGTCTCTGTCTGTCTGCCCCTCACTCTCATTGTTCCTCTCGCTCCATCAGTCATAGTCGCTGTCTGTCTGTCTCGCTCTCATGCTCTGTCTATCTCATTCTCACTCGTCCCTCCCTCATTCATTCTATGTCTGTATTTTTCCGTGCCTGATTCACTCTACCATTCCATGTCATCCTCTCTCTCTTTATTTCATGCTCTACCTGCCCAATTTCGTTCGCCCTCTTTCTCTCCCTCTAATTCTCTCTCTCTCTCTTTCTCTGTGTCTCTCTCATTTTCCTTGCCAACCTGCCTCTCTCAAATTATCACTCTCACTCCGTGACGGTCTGTCTCATTCCATGTCATCCCCATTCTTTCCCTGTCTCACTCTCTCTCACTCGGCCTCTCTTTCTCTGTCTCATTCTCTCACACTCGCCCTCTATGTATCAGTCTCATTCTCTCTCACAAGCCTTCTCTGTCTCTCTTGTTGGCTATCTATCTCTCTATTTTTTTGATATATCTATCTCTTGATTTTGTGCACTGTCTGACTCACTCTCCCGCCTGTTCTCATTCTCTCTCTCTCTCTCTCTCTCTCTCTCTCTCTCTCTCTCTCTCTCTCTCTCTCTCTCTCTCTCTCTCTCTCTCTCTCTCTCTCATTCCCTGTCTGTCTCTCGTTCACATTCCGTCCACACATCTGACATTTTCATTCCTCTCTCCACGTCTACATCACTCTGTTTGGTGCTCTGTACGTTTCTTCTCTCTCTCTACCTCTCTCTCTTCAATCCTCTCTCTCTCTCCCTGTCTGTATTTCAGTATCAATCGGTCTGCTTCCATTTTCTCACTCTCTGTCTCCCCGTCTCTTTCATTCGTATGGTCTGTCACCCCATCTCTTCCGTTCATACGATCTGTCAATCGTCTCTTTCGTTCATACGGTTTGGCACAGCGTCTCTTTCGTTTATATGGTCTGTAAACCCCGTATCTTTCGTTCATATGGACTGTCACCCCGTCTCTTTCGTTCATTCAGTCTGGCACCCCGTCTCTTTCGTTCCTACTGTCTGTCACCCCGTCTCTTACGTTCATACGTTCTGTCACCCCGTTTCTTTCATTGATACGCTCTGTCACCCCGTCTCTTTCGTTCGTCCGGTCTGTCAGCCCCTCTCTTCCATTCATACAGTCTGTCACCACCTCTCTTTCGGTCATACACTCTGTTAGCCCCTCTCTTCCGTTCATACGGTAAGTCACCCCATCTCTTCCGCTCATACGATCTGTCACCATCTCTCTTTCGTTCATACGGTCTGTCACCACGTCCCTCCCATTCATAAGCTCTGTCATCCCCTCTCTTTCGTTCATAATGTCTGTCACCCCGTCTCTTTCATTCATACGGTGTGTCAGCCACACTCTTTCATTAAAAGGGTCTGATAGCTGCTCTCCGTTGTTCATACGGTCCTTTCAACCTCGAATTCCTTCATACGGTCTGGCACCCCGTCTCCTTCATTCATACAGACTGTCACCCCATCTCTTTCATTCATTTGGTCCAACACCCCGTTTCTTTCGTTCATTCGGTCTGTTACCTCCTCTGGTTCGTTCATACGATCTGTCACCCCATCTCTTTCGTTCGTACGCTCTGTCAGCCCCTCTCTTTCGTTCATACTGTCTGGTACCCCGTCCCTTTCATTCATAGGTCCTGCCAACCCGTCTCGTTCGTTCATATGGTCTGGCACCCCGTCGCTTTCGTTCATGGGATTTGACACCCCCTCTCCTTCGTTCATATGCACTGTAACCCACACTCTTTCGTTCATATGGACTGTCACCCCGTCTCTTTTGTTCATTTGGTCTGGCTCCCCCGATCTTGTTCTTAAGGTCTGTCACTCCGTCCCTTTCGTACAAACGGTCAGTAAACCGCGTCACTGTCGTTCATTCAGTCTGGCACCCTGTCTCTTTCATTCCTACAGTCTGGCACCCCGTCTCTTTCATTCCTACAGTCTGTTACACCATCTCTTTCGTTCATACGTTCTGTCTCCCCATCTCTTTCATTCATACAGTCTGGCACCCCATCCCATTCGTTCAAACAGTCTGTTACCATGCTGCTTTAGTTCATATGGTCTGTTACCCCATCTCTTTCGTCAATACGGTCTGTCAACCGATCTCTTCCGTTCATACGGTCTGTCACCCCGTCTCTTTCGTTCATATGGTCTGGAAATCCGGTCTCTATCGTTCATACGGTCTGGCAACCCGCCTCATTCGTTCATAGGGTCTGGCACCCCATCTCTTAAGGTCATACGGTCGGTTACCTCCTCTGTTTCGTTCATACGTTCTGTCACCACGTCTATTTCGCTCATACCGTTTGGCACCCAGTCACTTTCGTTCATACGGTCTGGTACCCCGTCTCTTTCATTCATACAATTGGTCACACCATCTCGTTTTTCATTCGGTCTGTAAGCCACTCTCTTTCGTTCATACAGTCTGGCACCCTGTTTCTTTCGTTCATGCGATCTCTCACCCCGTCTCGTTCGTTCATACAGTCTGTCGGCCCCTCTCTTCGTTCATTCAGTCTGTCACCATCTATTTTTCGGTCATACGCTCTGTCAGCCCCTCTCTTTCATTCATAACGTCTGTCAACCCGTCTCTTTCGTTCATACAGTCCGGCACCCCATTTCTTTCGTTCATACGGTCTGTCAGCCCCTCTTTTCTGTTCATATCGTCTGTCACCCCATCTGTTAATTTCATACGGTCTGTTACCTCCTCTGTTTCGTTCATACAGTCTGTCAGCCCATCTCTTTCATTCATACGTTCTGTCAGCCCCTCTCTTTCGTTCATACAGTCTGTCACCACCTATTTTTCGGTCATACGCTCTGTCCGCCCTTCTCTTTCATTCATAACGTCTGTCAACCCGTCTCTTTCGTTCATACAGTCTGTCAGGCCCTCTTTTCTGTTCATATCGTCTGTCACCCCATCTGTTAATTTCATACGGTCTGTTACCTCCTCTGTTTCGTTCATACGGTCTGGCGCCCCGTCTCTTTCATTCATACAGTCCGTCACCCTGTTTCATTCATTCATATGGTCTGTCAGCCCAACTCTTTCCTTCATATGGCCTGTTGCACCGTCTCTTTCCTTCATATGGCCTGTTGCCCCGTCTCTTTCGTTCATATGGTTTGGCACCCAGCCACTTTCGTTCATACTGTCTGGCACTCCGTCTCTTTCATTCATACAGACTGTCAGCCCCTCTCTTTCATTCATACGGTCTGTCCGCCCCTTTCTTCCAATCAGAAGGCCTGTCAACCCATCTCTTTCGTTAATACGATCTGTCATCCCGTCTCTTTCGATCATACGGTCTGTCAACAGCTCTATTTCGTTCATACACTCCGTCAGCCCCTCTCTTAAGTTCATACTGTCTGTTATCTCCTCTGTTGTGTGCATACGTTCTGTCACCCAGTCTGTTTCGTTCATACGATCTGGCACCACGTCACTTTCATTTATGCGATCTGTCACCCTGTTTCGTTCGTTCATATGGTATGTCAGCCCCTCTCTTTCGTTCATACAGTCTGTCACCACCTCTCTTTCATTCATACGCTCTGTCAGCCCCTCTCTTTCATTCATACGCTCTGTCAGCCCCTCTCTTTCATTCATACACTCTGCCAGCCCCTCTCTTTCGTTAATACGGTCTGTCACCCTGTCCCGTTCGTACATAGGATTTGGCTTCCCCTCTCCTTCGTTCATGCACTCTATCGTCACCTCTCATTTGTTCATACGGTCTCTCACCGCCTCTCTTTTTTGATACACTCTGTCATCCCATCTCTTTCATTCATTCGGTTTGTCACCCCATCTATTTCGTTCATAATGTCGTCACCCCGCCTCTTTCGCTCATACGGTTTGGGAGCCAGTCACTTTCGTTCATATGGTCAGTCAGCCCTTCTCTTTCGTTCATACGGTCTGTCACCCCATCTCTTTCGTTCATACAGTCTGGCGACCCCGCTCTTTCATTCATATGTTCTGTCAGCTCCTCTCTTTCATTCGTATGGTCTGCCACCCCTTTTCATTCGTTCATACGGTCTGTCACCGCGTCTCTTTCGTTCATGCGGTCTGTCACCCCGTCTCCTTCGTTCATGCGGTCTGTCACCCCGTCTCTTTCATTCATACGCTTTGGCAGATTGTCACTTTCATTCATGTAGTCTGTCGCCCCGTCTCTTTCATTCATGCGGTCTGTCACCCCGTCTCATTCGTTCATACGGTCTGTCTCCACGTCTCTTTCGTTCATGCGGTCTGTCACCCCGTCTTTTTCGTTCATGCGGTCTGTCACCCCGTCTCTTTCATTCATACGCTTTGGCAGCTTGTCACTTTCATTCATGTGGTCTGTCGCCCCGTCTCTTTCATTCATGCGTTCTGTCACCCCGTCTCATTCGTTCATACGGTCTGTCAGCCTGTCACTTTCGTTCATGCGGTCTGTCACCCCGTCTCTTTCATTAATGCGGTCTGTCACCCCGTCTCTTTCATTCATACGGTTTGGCAGCTTGTCACTTTCATTCATGTGGTCTGTCGCCCCGTATCTTTCATTCATGTGGTCTGTCACCCCGTCTCATTCGTTCATACGGTCTGTCAGCCCCTCTTTTTCGTTCATACAATCAATCACCCCGTGTCATTCATTGATACGGCCTGTCACTCTGTTTCTTTAATTCATATGGCCTGGCACCCTGTCTCTTTCGTTCCTGCAGTCTGTCACCCCGTCTCTTTCTTTCACACGGTCTTACAGCCCGTCTCTTTCATTTATACGGTTTCCCCCTATCTGTTTCATTGATACAGTCCGCCGCCCCATTTCATTCATTCATACGGTCTGTCAACCCGTCTCTTTCCTTCATACGCTCTGTCAGCTCCTCTCATTCATTCATACAGTCTGCCATCCCAATTCAATCATCCATACGGTTCATCACACCATCTCTTTCATTCAAATGGTTTGATACCCAGCCACTTTCGTTCATACTGTCTGGCACTCCGTCTCTTTCATTCATACGCTCTGTCAGCTCCTCTCATTCATTCATACAGTCTGCCATCCCAATTCAATCATCCATACGGTTCATCACACCATCTCTTTCATTCATATGGTCTGTCAGCCCCTCTCTTTCGTTCATAGGATTTCGCACACCCTTTCCTTCGTTCATACGGTCTGTCACCCCCTCCCTTTCGTTCCTACGGTCTCTCACATCCTCTCTTTCGTTCATACGCTCTGTCACCCTATCTCTTTCGTTCATATTGTCTGGCACCCAGTTTCTTTCGTTAATACGGTCTGGCAACCCGTCTCTTTACTTTATATGGTCTGTCAACCCATCTCTTCCGTTCAAACGCTCTGTCACCTCGTCCCTTTCGTTCATTCGGTCTGTCGTCCCTTTTTATTTCGTTCATACAGTCTGGCAACCCCGCTCTTTCATTCATACGTTCTGTCAGCTCCTCTCTTTCATTCGTCCGGTCTGCCACCCCTTTTCATTCGTTCATACGGTCTGTCACCGCGTTTCTTTCGTTCATGCGGTCTGTCACCCCGTCTCTTACGTTCATGCGGTCTGTCAGTTCGTCATTTTCATTCATGCGGTCTGTCACCCCGTCTCTTTCATTAATGGGGTCTATCACCCCGTCTCTTTCATTCATGTGGTTTGGCAGCTTGTCACTTTCATTCATGCGGTCTGTCACCCCGTCTCATTCGTTCATGCGGTCTGTCACCGCGTCTCTTTCGTTCATGCGGTCTGTCACCCCGTCTCATTCGTTCATGCGGTCTTTCACCGCGTCTCATTCGTTCCTGCGGTCTGTCACCGCGTCTCTTTCGTTCATGCGGTCTGTCACCCCATCTCTTTCATTCATGCGGTCTGTCAGCCCGTCACTTTCGTTCATGCGGTCTGTCACCCTGTCTCTTTCATTAATGCGGTCTGTCACCCCGTCTCTTTCATTCATACGGTTTGGCAGCTTGTCACTTTCATTCATGTGGTCTGTCGCCCCATCTCTTTCATTCATACGATCAATCACCCCGTGTCATTCATTCATACGGCCTGTCACTCTGTCTCTTTAATTCATATGGCCTGGCACCCTGTCTCTTTCGGTCCTGCAGTCAGTCACCCGTCTCCTTCTTTCATACGGTCTTATAGCCCGTCTCTTTCATTTATACGGTTTCCCCCCAACCGTTTCACTGATACAAAAGCAAAATACTGCAGATGCTGGAAATCTGAAACAAAAACAAGAAATGCCGTATTCACTCAGCAGGTCTGGCAGCATCTGTGGAAAGAGAAGCAGAGTTAACGTTTCGGGTCAGTGACCCTTCTTCGGAACTGACAAATATTAGAAAAGTCACAGATTATAAACAAGTGAGGTGGGGGTTGGGCAAGAGATAACAAAGGAGAAGGTGCAGATTGGACCAGGCCACATAGCTGACCAAAAGGTCACGGAGCAAAGGCAAACAATATGTTAATGGTGTGTTGAAAGACAAAGCATTAGTACAGATTAGGTGTGAATACACTGAATATTGAACATCAGCAAGTGCAAACCTGAAGAAGAACAACCTGAAAAAAACAGTGGGTAAGCAAACTGAACAAACTAAGATGAAATGAAATAAATGCAAAAAAACATTGTAAAAAATGTAAAAAGGAATGCAAAAAAAAGGAAGAAAAAATAACTAAAAATGACTAAAAATGAAAGTAAAGTGGGGGGCTGTCATGCTCTGAAATTATTGAACTCAATGTTCAGTCCGGCAGGCTGTAGTGTGCCTAATCAGTAGATGAGATGCTGTTCCTCGAGCTTGCGTTGATGTTCACTGGAACACTGCAGCAATCCTAGGACAGAGATGTGAGCATGAGAGCAGGGGGGAGTGTTGAAATGGCACGCAACCGGAAGCTCAGGGTCCTGCTTGCGGACTGAGCGGAGATGTTCTGCAAAGCGGTCACCCAGTCTGCGCTTGGTCTCCCCAATGTAGAGGAGACCACACTGTGAGCAGCGAATACAGTATACTACATTGAAAGAAGTACAGGTAAATCGCTGCTTCACCTGAAGGGAGTGTTTGGGGCCTGGGATAGTGAGGAGAGAGGAGGTAAATGGGCAGGTATTACACCTCCTGCGATTGCAAGGGAAGGTGCCCTGGGACGGGGACGAGGTGGTGGGGGTAATGGAGGAGTGGACCAGGGTGTCGCGGAGGGAACGATCCCTTCGGAATGCTGACAGGGGAAGGGAGGGGAAGATACGACTGGTAGTGGCATCACGCTGGAGGTGGCGAAAATGGCAGAGGATGATCCTTTGGAGATGGAGGCTGGTGGGATGAAAAGTGAGGACAAGGGGAACCCTGTCACGGTTCTGGGAGGGAGGGGAAGGGGTGAGGGTAGAGGTGCGGGGAATGGGTCGGACACGGTTGAGGGCCCTGTCAACCACAGTGGGGGGAAATCCTCGATTGAGGAAAAAGGAGGTCATATCAGAAGCACCGTCATGGAAGGTAGCATCATCAGAGCAGATGCGTCGGAGATGGAGAAACTGGGAGAATGGAATGGAGTCCTGACATGAGGTAGGGTGTGAAGAAGTGTAGTCGAGGTAGCTGTGGGAGTCAGTGGGCTTATAATGGATATTGGTAGACAACCTATCCCCAGAGATGGAGACAGAGAAGTCGAGGAAGGGAAGGGAAGTGTCAGAGATGGACCATGTAAAGGTGAGAGAAGGGTGGAAATTGGAAGCAAAGTTGATAAATTTTTCGAGTTCGGGGTGGGAGCAGGAAACGGCACCGATACAGTCATCAATGTACCGGAAAAAGAGTTGGGGGAGGGGGCCTGAGTAGGACTGGAACAAAGAATGCTCGACATATCCCACAAAAAGACAGGCATAACTAGGACCCATGCGGGGACCCACAGTGACACCTTTTACTTGAAGGAAATGCATGGAGTTGAAGGAGAAGTTGTTCAATGTGAGAACAAGTTCAGCCAGGCGGAGGAGGGTGTTGGTGGATGGGGACTGGTTGGGCCTCTGTTCCAGGAAGAAGCGGAGAGCCCTCAAACCATCCTGGTGGGGGATGGAGGTGTTGAGCGATTGGACGTCCATAGTGAAGAGGAGGCGGTTGGGACCAGGAAACTGGAAATTGTCAAAATGACGTAGGGCGTCAGAAGAGTCACGGATGTAGGTGGGAAGAGACTGGACCAGCGGAGAAAATATAGTCTAGATAGGAAGAAATAAGTTCAGTTGGGCAGGAGCAGGCTGACACAATGGTTATGCCGGGACAGTCCCGTTTGTGGATTTTGAGAAGGAGGTAGAAGCGGGCTGTCCTGGGTTGCGGGACTATGAGTTTGGATGCTGTAGAGGGAAGATCTCCAGAGGAGATGAGGTCAGTGACAGTCCTTTGGACGGTGGCTTGATGTTCGGTGGTGGGGTCATGGTCCAGAGGGAGGTAGGAAGAGTTGTCTGTGAGTTGGCGTTGAGCTTCTGCAATGTAGAGGTCGGTACGCCATCCAACAACAGCACCACCCTTGTCTGCAGGTTTGATGACCATGTCGGGGTTAGACCTGAGAGAACGGAGTGCCTCATGTTCAGAGGGGGACAGGTTAGAGTGAGTGAGGGGGGCAGAGAAATTGAGACGACCAATGTCAGCCAACAGTTTTCAATGAAGAGATCAAGAGCGGGTAAGAGGCCAGGGTGAGGGGTCCTGGTAGAGGGAGAATGCTGGAGGCGGGTGAATGGGTCTGCTGGTCGGGGGGAGGACTCTTGGTCGAAGAAGTGAGCCCGGTGGCGGAGGCGACGGAAGAAGAGCTCAACGTCATGCCGAGCGCGAAATTCATTGAGGTGGGGGCGTAAGGGGATAAAACTGAGTCCTTTGCTGAGCACAGAACGCTCAGCATCAGAGAGGGGGAGGTCAGAGGGTATAGTGAATACACGGCAAGGGGTCAGATCAGAAGGGGTGGGGTCAGAGGGAAGTGAAGCGGAAGGAGGATCTGGAGGGGCATTCGTCCCCATCAGCTGCTGGAGCTTGCGTTCCTTAACACCTGAAAGGAAGAAAAAAAGTTTTTCGTTAATGCGTCGGATGAGACGTAAGATGAGATGAAACTGCGGAGTAGAACAGATTTGAGATAAGGTGAGACGGTGCTGCTGGAGAGAGAGGTCCAGTGTGTGCACATGGCGGCGCATGGCACTGAGTGTGGATCTCAGGATGCGGCGAGAGTAGCAGTCCGAGGAACGTTGTATTTCTCGGAGATACCTGTGATCCTGGGTGGTTTCAAAGCATGATGGGTGAAACTGCAGTTGGAATCCACGTGGAATCAGTCGGAGCCGGAGACAGTCACTGAGGAAGGAGATGTGGCTGTGAAAACGAGTTTTGGTAGATACCTTATCAAACACCAGGAGGGAAATAGAAAGCAATGAAGGTGAACAAGGTAAAAGAGACAAACGAAAATCCCGTCGGAGAGAAGAGCACAACTTCTTCAAGGTAGGCATTCCTGGAAGAGAAGTGGCAGTGAATTAAACACTAAAATAAAAGCAAAATACTGCGGATGCTGGAAATCTGAAACAAAAACAAGAAATGCCGTATTCACTCAGCAGGTCTGGCAGCATCTGTGGAAAGAGAAGCAGAGTTAACGTTTCGGGTCAGTGACCCTTCTTCGGAACTGACAAATATTAGAAAAGTCACAGATTATAAACAAGTGAGGTGGGGGTTGGGCAAGAGATAACAAAGGAGAAGGTGCAGATTGGACCAGGCCACATAGCTGACCAAAAGGTCACGGAGCAAAGGCAAACAATATGTTAATGGTGTGTTGAAAGACAAAGCATTAGTACAGACTAGGTGTGAATATACTGAATATTGAACATCAGCAAGTGCAAACCTGAAGAAGAACAACCTGAAAAAAACAGTGGGTAAGCAAACTGAACAAACTAAGATGAAATGAAATAAATGCAAAAAAAGATTGTAAAAAATATAAAAAGGAATGCAAAAAAAAGGAAGAAAAAATAACTAAAAATGACTAAAAATGAAAGTAAAGTGGGGGGGCTGTCATGCTCTGAAATTATTGAACTCAATGTTCAGTCCGGCAGGCTGTAGTGTCCCTAATCGGTAGATGAGAGGCTGTTCCTCGAGCTTGCGTTGATGTTCACTGGAACACTGCAGCAATCCCAGGACTGAGATGTGAGCATGAGAGCAGGGGGGGAGTGTTGAAATGGCAAGCAACCGGAAGCTCAGGGTACTGCTTGCGGACTGAGCGGAGATGTTCCGCAAAGCGGTCACCCAGTCTGCGCTTGGTCTCCCCAATGTAGAGGAGACCAAACTGTGAGCAGCGAATACAGTATACTACATTGAAAGAAGTACAGGTAAATCGCTGCTTCACCTGAAAGGAGTGTTTGGGGCCTGGGATAGTGAGGAGAGAGGAGGTAAATGGGCAGGTATTACACCTCCTGCGATTGCAAGGGAAGGTGCCCTGGGACGGGGACGAGGTGGTGGGGGTAATGGAGGAGTGGACCAGGGTGTCGCGGAGGGAACGATCCCTTCGGAATGCTGATAGGGGAAGGGAGGGGAAGATGCGACTGGTAGTGGCATCACGCTGGAGGTGGCGAAAATGGTGGAGGATGATCCTTTGGATATGTAGGCTGGAGGGATGAAAAGTGAGGACAAGGGGAACCCTGTCACGGTTCTGGGAGGGAGGGGATGGGGTGAGCGTAGAGGTGCGGGGAATGGGTCGGACACGGTTGAGGGCCCTGTCAACCACAGTGGGGGGAAATCCTCGGTTGAGGAAAATGGAGGTCATATCAGAAGCACCGTCATGGAAGGTAGCATCATCAGAGCAGATGCGTCGGAGACGGAGAAACTGGGAGAATGGAATGGAGTCCTGACAGGAGGTAGGGTGTGAAG
Source organism: Heterodontus francisci (assembly GCF_036365525.1). Lineage (NCBI taxonomy): Eukaryota > Metazoa > Chordata > Chondrichthyes > Heterodontiformes > Heterodontidae > Heterodontus > Heterodontus francisci. Next base: position 6,287,736 of record NW_027140989.1, on the reverse strand, counting down.
AAGTGTAGTCGAGATAGCTGTGGGAGTCAGTGGGCTTATAATGGATATTGGTAGACAACCTATCCCCAGAGATTGAGACAGAGAAGTCGAGGAAGGGAAGGGAATTATCAGAGATGGACCATGTAAAGGTGAGAGAAGGGTGGAAATTGGAAGCAAAGTTGTTGATAGAAATACGGGATTAGTGTAGGATTAGTATAAATGGGTGGTTGAAGGTCGGCACAGACTCGGTGGGCCGAAGGGCCTGTTTCAGTGCTGTATCTCGAAACTAAACTAAATACTGACACCTAGTGTCACAGACACAAACTGATACACAGTAACAAAGACATACACTTACACCAAGTAACAAAGACATACAATGACACCCAGTAACACAGACACACATGGACACCAAGTAACAAAGACACACACTTACACCAAGTAACACAGACACACACTGACACCCAGTAACACAAACAAACACACAGACACCCAGTAACACAGACACACACTGACACCAAGTAACAAAGACATACACTGACACCCAGGAACACAGACACACACTGACACCAAGTAACAAAGACACACACTTACACCAAGTAACAAAGACATACACTGACACCAAGTAACAAAGACACACACTTACAACAAGTAACAAAGACATACGCTTACACCAAGTAACAAAGACATACACTGACACCAAGTAACAAAGACATACACTGATACCCAGTAACACAGACACACACTTACACCAAGTAACAAAGACATACACTGACACCCAGTAACACAGATACACACTTACACCAAGTAACAAAGACATACACTGACACCCAGTAACAAAGACATACACTGACACCCAGGAACACAGACACACATTGACACCAAGTAACAAAGACACACACTTACACCAAGTAACAAAGACATACACTGACACCAAGTAACAAAGACACACACTTACACCAAGTAACAAAGACATACACTTACACCAAGTAACAAAGACATACACTGACACCAAGTAACAAAGACATACACTGACACCAAGTCACAAACACATACTCTGACACCAAGTAACAAAGACATACACTTACACCAAGTAACTAAGACATACACTGATACCCAGTATCACAGACACAAACTGACACCCAGTTAGAAACACACACTGACCCCCAGTAACACAGACACACACTTACACCAAGTAACACAGACATACACGGACACCAAGTAACAAAGACATACACTGATACCCAGTAGCACAGACACACACTGGGCGGCACATTGGCACAGTGGTTAGCAGCCTCACAGCTCCAGGGAACCGGGTTCGATTCTGGGTGCTGCCTGTGCGGAGTTTGCAAGTCCTCCCTGTGTCTGCTTGAGTTTCCTCCTGGTGCTCCGGTTTCCTCCCACATGCCAAAGACTTGCAGGTTGATAGGTTAATTGGCCATCATAAATTGCCCCTAGTATAGGTAGGTGGTAGGGAAATATATAGGGACAGGTGGGGTTGTGATAGGAATACGGGATTAGTGTAGGAATAGTATAAATGGGTGGTTGATGGTCGGCACAGACTCGGTGGGCCGAAGGGCCTGTTTAAGTGCGATATCTCTAAACTAAACTAAATACTGACACCTAGTGTCACAGACACACACTGACACCCAGTAACACAAACAATCACACACTGACACCCAGTAACACAGAGAACTACTGACACACTGTAACAAAGACATACACTGACACCAAGTCACAAAGACAGACACTGATACCAAGTCACAAAGACAGACACTGATACCCAGTAACACAGACACACACTGACACCAACTAACAAAGACATACACTGACACCAAGTAACAAAGGCGTACGCTTACACCAAGTATCAAAGACACACACTGACACCATGTAACACAGACATACACTGACACCAAGTAACAAAGACATACACTGACACCAAGTAACAAAGACACACACTTACACCAAGTAACACAGACATACACTGACACCAAGTAACAAAGACATACACTGATACCCTGTAACACAGACACACACTTACACCAAGTAACAAAGACACACACTTACACCAAGTAACACAGACATACACTGACACCAAGTCACAAAGACATACACTGATACCAAGTCACAAAGACATTCACTGATACCCAGTAACACAGACACACACTGACACCAACTAACAAAGACATACACTGACACCAAGTAACAAAGGCATACGCTTACACCAAGTAACAAAGACACACACTGACACCAAGCAACACAGACATACACTGACACCAAGGAACAAAGACATACACTGACACCAAGTAACAAAGACACACACTTACACCAAGTAACACAGACATACACTGACACCAAGTAACAAAGGCATACACTCACACCAAGTATCAAAGACATAAACTGACACCCAGAAACAAAGACATACCCTGACACCAAGTCGCAAAGACATACACTGACACCGAGTAACAAAGACATACACTGATACCCAGTAACACAGACACACACTTACACCAAGTAACAAAGACATACGCTTACACCAAGTAACACAGACATACACTGACACCAATTAACAAAGACATACAATTACACCAAGTAACAAAGACACACACTTACACCAAGTAACACAGACATACACTGACACCAAGTAACAAAGACATACACTAATACCCTGTAACACAGACACACACTTACACCAAGTAACAAAGACACACACTTACACCAAGTAACACAGACATACACTGACACCAAGTAACAAAGACATACACTCACACCAAGTATCAAAGACATAAACTGACACCAAGTAACAAAGACATACAATGACACCAAGTCACAAAGACATACGCTGACACGCAGAAACAAAGACATACCCTGACACCAAGTCGCAAAGACATACACTGACACCGAGTAACAAAGACATACGCTTACACCAAGTAACACAGACATACACTGACACCAATTAACAAAGACATACACTGTTACCCAGTAACACAGACACACAATTACACCAAGTAACAAAGACATGCAGTGATACCAAGTAACACAGACACACACTTACACCAAGTAACACAGACATACACTGACACCAAGTAACAAAGACATACACTGATACCCAGTAACACAGACGCACACTTACAACAAGTAACAAAGACATACACTGACACCCAGTAACAAAGACATACACTGACACCAAGTCACAAAGACATACACTAATACCCAGTAACACAGGCACACACTTACACCAAGTAACAAAGACAAACTCTGACACCAAGTAACAAAGACAGCCACTGACACCAAGAAACAAAGACATACACTTCCACCAAGTAACACAGACACACACTGACACCAAGCAACAAAAACAAACACACACTGACACTCAGTAACATAGAGAAACACTGACACACAGTAACAAAGACATACACAGACACACACTGACACCAAGTAGCAAAGACTAACACAGACACACACTGTCACCAAGTAACAAAGACATACACTGACACCCAGTAACAAAGACATACACTGACACCAAGTCACAAAGTCATACACTGATACCCAGTAACACAGACACACACTTCAACAAAGTAACAAAGACAAACTCTGACACCAAGTAACAAAGACATAGACTGAAACCCAGTGACACAGACACACACATACACCAAGTAACAAAGACACACAATTACACCAAGTAACACAGACATACACTGACACCAAGTAGCAAAGACATACACTGACACCAAGTAGCAAAGACATACAATTACACAAAGTAACAAAGACACACACTTACACCAAATAACACAGATATACACTGACACCAAGTAACAAAGACATACACTGCTCCCAGTAACACAGACACTCACTTGCACCAAGTAACAAAGACATACACTGATACCAAGTAACACAGACACACACTTACACCAGTTAACACAGACACACAGTTACACCAAGTAACAAAGACATACACTGACACCAAGTAATAAAGACATACACTTACACCAAGTTACACAGACATACACTGACACCAGGTAACAAAGACATGCAATTACACCAAGTAACAAAGAGACACGCTTACACCAAGTAACACAGACATGCACTGTCACCATGTAGCAAAGACATGCACTGATACCCAGTCACACAGACACACACTTAAACCAAGTAAAAAAGATATACACTGATACCCAGTAGCACAGACACACACTTACACCAAGTAACAAAGACATACACTGACACCAAGTAACAAAGACATGCACTGACACCAAGTCACAAAGACAGACACTGACACCCAGTAACAAAGATAAACACTGACACCAAGTAACGAAGACAGACACTGACACACAGTGACAAAGACAGACAATGACATCACGTCACAAAGACATACAGTGACACCAAGTAACAAAGACATACGCTTCCACAAAGTAACAAAGACACAAACTTACACCAAGTAACACAGACATACACTGACACCAAGTAACAAAGACATACACTGTTACCCAGTAACACAGACACACACTTACACCAAGTAACAAAGACATGCACTGATACCAAGTAACACAGACACACACTTACACCAAGTAACACAGACATACACTGACACCAAGTAACAAAGACATACACTGATACCCAGTAGCACCGACACACACTGGGCGGCACATTGGCACAGTGGTTTGCAGCCTCACAGCTCCAGGGACCCGGGCTCGATTCTGGGTATTGCCTGTGCGGAGTTTGCACGTTCTCCCTGTGTCTGCGTGAGTTTCCTCCGGGTGCTCCGGTTTCTTCCCACATGCCAAAGACTTGCAGGTTGATAGGTTAATTGGCCATTATAAATTGACACTAGTATAGGTAGGAGGTGGGGAAATATATAGGGACAGGTGGGGATGTGATAGGAAAACGGGATTCGTGGAGGATTAGTGTAAATGAGTGGTTGATGGTCGGCACAGAATCGGTTGGCCGAAGGTCATGTTTCAGTGCAGTATCACTAAACTAAATACTGACACCCAGTAACACAAACAAACACACACTGACGCCCAGTAACATAGAGATACACTGATACACAGTAACAAAGACATACACTGACACACAGACACACACTGTCACCAAGTAACAAAGACATACACTGACACCCAGTAACACCGACACACACTTACACCAAGTAACAAAGACATACACTGACACCAAGTCACAAAGACATGCACTGACACACAGTTACAAAGACATACACTGACACCAAGTAACAAAGACATACACTGCTCTCAGTAACACAGGCACTCACTTACACCAAGTAACAAAGACAAACACAGATACCAAGTAACAAAGACATACACTGATACCCAGTAACACAGACACACACTTACACCAAGTAACAAAAACAGACACTGATACCCACTAACACAGACACACACTTACACCAAGTAACAAAGACATACAATGACACCCAGTAACAAAGACATACACTGACACCCAGTAACACAGGCACACACGGACACCAAGTAACAAAGACACACACTGACATCCAGTAACACAGACACACACTTACACCAAGTAACAAAGACATGCACTGACACCAAGTAACAAAGACATAAACTGATACCCAGTAACACAGACACACACTTACACTAAGTAACAAAGACATACACTGATACCCAGTAACACAGACACACACTTACACCAAGTAACAAAGACATACACTGATACCAAGTGACACAGACACACACTTACACCAAGTAACAAAGACACACACTTACACCAAGTAACACAGACATACACTGACACCAAGTAACAAAGACATACACTGCTCCCATTAACACAGACACACACTTACACCTAGTAACAAAGACATACACTGATACCCAGTAACACAGACACACACTTACACCAAGTAACAAAGACATACACTGATACCAAGTGACACAGACACACACTTACACCAAGTAACAAAGACACACACTTACACCAAGTAACACAGACATACACTGACACCAAGTAACAAAGACATACACTGCTCCCATTAACACAGACACACACTTACACCTAGTAACAAAGACATACACTGATACCAAGTAACACAGACACACACTTACACCAAGTAACACAGAAGCACACTTACACCAAGTAACAAAGACATACACTGACACCAAGTAACAAAGACATACACTTACACCAAGTTACACAGACATACACTGACACCAAGTACAAAGACACACACTTGCACCAAGTAACACAGACATGCACTGTCACCATGCAGCAAAGACATGCACTGATACCCAGTAACACAGACACACACTTACACCAAGTAACAAAGATATACACTGACAACAAGTAACAAAGACATGCACTGACACCAAGTCACAAAGACAGACACTGACACCCAGTAACAAAGACAAACACTGACACCAAGTAACGAAGACAGACACTGACACCCAGTAACAAAGACAGACAATGACACCACGTCACAAAGACATACACTGACACCAAGTCACAAAGACATACGCTTACACCAAGTAACACAGACATGCACTGACACCAATTAACAAAGACATACAATTACACCAAGTAACAAAGACACACACTTACACCAAGTAACACAGAAATACACTGACACCAAGTAACAAAGACATACACTGTTACCCAGTAACACAGACACACAATTGCACCAAGTAACAAAGGCATACACTTACACCAAGTAACAAAGACACATAATTACACCAAGTAACTCAGACATACACTGACACCAAGTAACAAAGACAGACAATTACACCAAGTAACAAAGACATACACATACACCAAGTATTTTGACATGCACTGACACCAAGTAACAAAGACATAAAATGATACCCAGTAACATCGACACACACTTGCAACACGTAACAAAGACATACACTGACACCAAGTCACAACGACACTCACTGACACCCAGTAACAAAGACATACACTGACACCAAGTCACAAAGACATACACTGATACCCAGTAACACAGACACACACTTACACCAAGTAACAAAGACAGACACTGATACCCAATAACACAGACACACACTTACACCAAGTAACAAAGACATCCACTGACACCCAGTAACAAAGACATACACTGACACCCAGTAACACAGGCTCACACGGACACCAAGTAACAAAGACACACACTGACATCCAGTAACACCGACACACACTTACACCAAGTAACAAAGGCATACACTGACACCAAGTAACAAAGTCACACACTGATACCCAGTAACACAGACACACACTTACACTAAGTAACAAAGACATACACTGATACCCAGTAACACAGACACACACTTACACCAAGTAACAAAGACATACACTGATACCAAGTGACACAGACACACACTTACACCAAGTAGCAAAGACATACACTGACACCAAGTAGCAAAGACATACAATTACACCAAGTAACAAAGACACACACTTACACCAAATAACACAGACATACACTGACACCAAGTAACAAAGACATACACTGCTCCCAGTAACACAGACACACACTTACACCTAGTAACAAAGACATACACTGATACCAAGTAACACAGACACACACTTACACCAACTAACACAGACACACACTTACACCAAGTAACAAAGACATACACTGACACCATGTAACAAAGACATACACTTACACCAAGTTACACAGACATACACTGACACCAAGTAACAAAGACACACACTTACACCAAGTAACACAGACATGCAGTGTCACCATGCAGCAAAGACATGCACTGATACCAAGTAACACTGACACACACTTACACCAATTAACAAAGATATACACTGATACTCAGTAACACAGACACACACTTACACCAAGTAACAAAGACATACACTGACACCAAGTAACAAAGACATGCACTGACACCAAGTCACAAAGACAGACACTGACACCCAGTAACAAAGACAAACACTGACACCAAGTAACGAAGACAGACACTGACACCCAGTAACAAAGACAGACAATGACACCACGTCACAAAGACATACACTGACACCAAGTAACAAAGACATACGCTTACACCAAGTAACACAGACATACACTGACACCAATTAACAAAGACATACAATTACACCAAGTAACAAAGACACACACTTACACCAAGTAACACAGACATACACTGACACCAAGTACAAAGACACACACTTGCACCAAGTAACACAGACATGCACTGTCACCATGTTGCAAAGACATGCACTGATACCCAGTAACACAGACACACACTTACACCAAGTAACAAAGACATACACTGACAACAAGTAACAAAGACATGCACTGACACCAAGTCACAAAGACAGACACTGACACCCAGTAACAAAGACAAACACTGACACCAAGTAACGAAGACAGACACTGACACCCAGTAACAAAGACAGACAATGACACCACGTCACAAAGACATACACTGACACCAAGTCACAAAGACATACGCTTACACCAAGTAACACAGACATGCACTGACACCAATTAACAAAGACATACAATTACACCAAGTAACAAAGACACACACTTACACCAAGTAACAAAGAAATACACTGACACCAAGTAACAAAGACATACACTGTTACCCAGTAACACAGACACACAATTACACCAAGTAACAAAGACATGCACTGATACCAAATAACACAGACACACACTTACACCAAGTAACACAGACTCACACTTACAAGAAGGAACAACGACATATACTGACACCAAGTAACAAAGACATACACTTACACCAAGTAACAAAGACATACACTGATACCCAGTAAAACAGACACACACTGACACCAAGTAACAAAGACATACACTGACACCAAGTAACAAAGGCATACACTTACACCAAGTAACAAAGACACATAATTACACCAAGTAACTCAGACATACACTGGCACCAAGTAACAAAGACAGACAATTACTCCAAGTAACAAAGACAGACACTTACACCAAGTATTTTGACATGCACTGACACCAAGTAACAAAGACATAAAATGATACCCAGTAACATCGACACACACTTGCACCAAGTAACAAAGACATACACTGACACCAAGTCACAACGACACTCACTGACACCCAGTAACAAAGACATACACTGACACCAAGTCACAAAGACATACACTGATACCCAGTAACACAGACACACACTTACACCAAGTAACAAAGACAGACACTGATACCCAATAACACAGACACACACTTACACCAAGTAACAAAGACATACACTGACACCCAGTAACAAAGACATACACTGACACCCAGTAACACAGGCTCACACGGACACCAAGTAACAAAGACACACACTGACATCCAGTAACACAGACACACACTTACACCAAGTAACAAAGGCATACACTGACACCAAGTAACAAAGTCACACACTGATACCCAGTAACACAGACACACACTTACACCATGTAACAAAGACATACACTGATACCAAGTGACACAGACACACACTTACACCAAGTAGCAAAGACATACACTGACACCAAGTAGCAAAGACATACAATTACACCAAGTAACAAAGACACACACTTACACCAAATAACACAGACATACACTGACACCAAGTAACAAAGACATACACTGATACCAAGTAACACAGACACACACTTACACCAACTAACACAGACACACACTTACACCAAGTAACAAAGACATACACTGACACCATGTAACAAAGACATACACTTACACCAAGTTACACAGACATACACTGACACCAAGTAACAAAGACACACACTTACACCAAGTAACACAGACATGCAGTGTCACCATGCAGCAAAGACATGCACTGATACCAAGTAACACAGACACACACTTACACCAAGTAACAAAGATATACACTGATACTCAGTAACACAGACACACACTTACACCAAGTAACAAAGACATACACTGACACCAAGTAACAAAGACATGCACTGACACCAAGTCACAAAGACAGACACTGACACCCAGTAACAAAGACAAACACTGACACCAAGTAACGAAGACAGACACTGACACCCAGTAACAAAGACAGACAATGACCCCACGTCACAAAGACATACACTGACACCAAGTAACAAAGACATACGCTTACACCAAGTAACACAGACATACACTGACACCAATTAACAAAGACATACAATTACACCAAGTAACAAAGACACACACTTACACCAAGTAACACAGAAATACACTGACACCAAGTAACAAAGACATACACTGTTACCCAGTAACACAGACACACAATTACACCAAGTAACAAAGACATGCACTGATACCAAGTAACACAGACACACACTTACACCAAGTAACACAGACATACACTGACACCAAGTAACAAAGACATACACTGATACCCAGTAGCACAGACACACACTGAGCGGCACATTGGCACAGTTGTTAGCAGCCTCACAGCTCCAGGGACCCGGGCTCGATTCTGGGTACTGACTGTGCGGAGTTTGCACGTTCTCCCTGTGTCTGCGTGAGTTTCCTCCGGGTGCTCCGGTTTCTTCCCACATGCCAATGACTTGCAGGTTGATAGGTTAATTGGCCATTATAAATTGGCCGTAGTATAGGTAGGTGGTAGGGAAATATACAGGGACAGGTGGGGATGTAATCGGAAAACGGAATTAGTGTAGGTTTAGTATAAATTAGTGGTTGATGGTCGGCACAGACTCGGTTGGCCGAAGGGCCTGTTTCAGTGCTGTATCACTAAACTAAATACTGACACCCAGTAACACAAACAAACACACACTGACACCCAGTAACATAGAGATACACTGATACACAGTAACAAAGACATACACTGACACACAGACACACACTGTCACCAAGTAACAAATACATACACTGACACCCAGTAACAAAGACATACACTGATAACCAGTAACACAGACACACACTTACAAGAAGTAACAACGACATATACTGACACCAAGTAACAAAGACATACACTTACACCAAGTAACAAAGACATACACTGACACCAAGTAACAAAGGCATACACTTACAGCAAGTAACACAGACACACACTTACACCAAGTAACAAAGACATACACTGATACCAAGTAACACAGACACACGCTTACACCAAGTAACACAGAGACACACTTACGCCAAGTAACAAAGACATACACTGACAACAAGTAACAAAGACATACACTTGCACCAAGTAACACAGACATACACTGACACCAAGTAACAAAGACATACACTACCCCAAGTAACCAAGACATACACTGACACCAAGTAACAAAGACACACACTTACACCAAGTAACACAGACACACACTGACACCCAGTAACACAGACACACTCTTACACCAAGTAACACAGACATACACTGACACCAAGTAACAAAGACATACACTGATACCCAGTAACACAGACACACACTTACACCAAGTAACACAAACATACACTGATACCCAGGAACACAGAAACACACTTACACCAAGTAACACAGACACACACTTACACCAAGTAACAAAGACACACACTTACACCAAGGAACACAGATAGACACTGGCACCAAGTAACAAAGACATGCACTGACACCCAGTAACACAGACACACACGGACACCAAGTAACAAAGACACACACTTATACCAAGTAAAACAGACACACATTGACACCCAGGAACACAGACACACACTTACACCAAGTAACACAGACATACACTGACACCAAGTAACAAAGACATACATTGATACCCAGTAACACAGACACACACTTACAACAACTAACACAGACATACACTGACACCAAGTAACAAGGACATACAATGATACCCAGGAACACAGACACACACTTGCACCAAGTCACACAGACACACACTTACACCATTTAACACAGTCATACACTGACACCAAGTAACAAAGACATGTACTGTTACCCAGTAACACAGACACACACTGACACCCAGTTAGAAACACACACTGACCCCCAGTAACACAGACACACACTGACCCCCAGTAACCAGACATACACTGTCCCCAAGTCACAAAGATATACACTGACACCCAGTAACAAAGACATACACTGACACCAAGTCACAAAGACATACACTGATAAACAGACACACTCTTACACCAAGTAACACAGATATACACTGACACCCAGTAACAAAGACATACACTGACACCAAGTCACTAAGACATACACTGATACACAGACACATACTTACACCAAGTAACACAGATATACACTGACACCCAGTAACAAAGACATACACTGACACCAAGTCACAAAGACACACACTGACACCAAGTAACAAAGACATACACTGACACCAAGTCACAAAGACATACACTGATACCCAGGAACACAGACACACACTGAAACCAGGTAACAAAGACATACACTGATACCAAGTCACAAAGACATACACTGATACCCAGTAACACAGACATACACTGACACCCAGTAACAAAGACATACACTGATACCAAGTCACAAAGACATACACTGATACCCAGTAACACAGACACACACTGACACCAAGTAACAAAGACATGCACTGACACCAAGTAACAAAGACATACACTTACACCAAGTATCAAAGGCACACACTTACACCAAGTAACACAGAGATACACTGACACCAAGTAACAAAGACATACACTACCCCAAGTAACCAAGACATACACTGACACCAAGTAACAAAGACAAACACTTACACAAAGTATTTTGACATACACTGACACCAAGTAACAAAGACATACACAGATACCCAGTAACACAGACACACACTGACACTAAGTCACAAAGACACACACTGACACCCAGTAACAAAGACATACACTGACACCAAGTCACAAAGACATACACTGATACCCAGTAACACAGACACACACTTACACCTAGTAACACAGACATGCACTGACACCAAGTAACAAAGACATCCACTGATACCCAGTAACACAGACACACAATGACACCCAGTAACACAGACACACACTTACACCAAGTTACACAGACATACACTGACACCAAGTAACAAAGACATACACTGATACCCAGTAACACAGACACACACTTACACCAAGTAACACAGAAAGACAATGACACCAAGTAACAAGGACATACAATGATACCCAGGAACACAGACACAAACTTACACCAAGTAACACAGACACACACTTACACCAAGTAACAAAGACATACACTTACACCAAGTAACACAGACATACACTGACACCAAGTAACAAAGACATACACTACCCCAAGTAACCAAGACATACACTGACACCAAGTAACAAAGACACACACTTACACCAAGTAACACAGACACACACTGACACCCAGTAACACAGACACACACTTACACCAAGTAACACAGACATACACTGACACCAAGTAACAAAGACATACACTGATACCCAGTAACACAGACACAAACTTACACCAAGTAACACAAACATACACTGATACCCAGGAACACAGAAACACACTTACACCAAGTAACACAGACACACACTTACACCAAGTAACAAAGACACACACTTACACCAAGGAACACAGATAGACATTGGCACCAAGTAACAAAGACATGCACTGACACCCAGTAACACAGACACACACGGACACCAAGTAACAAAGACACACACTTACACCAAGTAAAACAGACACACATTGACACCCAGTAACACAGACACACACTTACCACAAGTAACACAGACATACACTGACACCAAGTAACAAAGACATACACTGATACCCAGTAACACAGACACACACTTACACCAACTAACACAGACATACACTGACACCAAGTAACAAGGACATACAATGATACCCAGGAACACAGACACACACTTGCACCAAGTAACACAGGCACACACTTACACCATTTAACACAGACATACACTGACACCAAGTAACAAAGCCATGCACTGTTACCCAGTAACACAGACACACACTGACACCCAGTTAGAAACACACACTGACCCCCAGTAACACAGACACACACTGACCCCCAGTAACCAGACATACACTGTCCCCAAGTCACAAAGATATACACTGACACCCAATAACAATGACATACACTGACACCATGTCACAAAGACATACAATGATACACAGACACACACTTACACCAAGTAACACAGATATACACTGACACCCAGTAACAAAGACATACACTGACACCAAGTCACTAAGACATACACTGATACACAGACACACATTTCCACCAAGTAACACAGATATACACTGACACCCAGTAACAAAGACATACACTGACACCAAGTCACAAAGACATACACTGATACCCAGGAACACAGACACACACTGAAACCAGGTAACAAAGACATACACTGATACCAAGTCACAAAGACATACACTGATACCCAGTAACACAGAAACACACTGACACCCAGTAACAAAGACATACACTGATACCAAGTCACAAAGACATACACTGATACCCAGTAACACAGACACACACTGACACCCAGTAACAAAGACATACACTGATACCAAGTCACAAAGACATACACTGATACCCAGTAACAAAGACACATACTGACACCAAGTAACAAAGACATGCACTGACACCAAGTAACAAAGACATACACTTACACCAAGTAACAAAGGCACACACTTACACCAAGTAACACAGACATACACTGACACCAAGTAACAAAGACATACACTACCCCAAGTAACCAAGACATACACTTACACCAAGTAACAAAGACAAACACTTACACAAAGTATTTTGACATACACTGACACCAAGTAACAAAGACATACACAGATACCCAGTAACACAGACACACACTGACACTAAGTCACAAAGACACACACTGACACCCAGTAACAAAGACATACACTGACACCAAGTCAGAAAGACATACACTGATACCCAGTAACAAAGACACACACTTACACCAAGTAACACAGACATGCACTGCCACCAAGTAACAAAGAAAGACACTGAAACCCAGTAACACAGACACACACTAACACCAAGTAACAAAGACATACACTGACACCCAGTAACACAGACACACACGGACACCAAGGAACAAAGACACACACTCACACCAAGTAACACAGACACACACTGACACCCAGCAGCACAGACACACACGTACACCAAGTAACACAGACATACACTGACAACAAGTAACAAAGACATACACTGATACCCAGTAACACAGACACACACTTACACCAAGTAACACAGACATACACTGACACCAAGTAACAAAGACATACACTGATACCCAGTAACACGGACACACACTTACACCAAGTAACACAGAGATACACTGACACCAAGTCACAAAGACATACACTACCCCAAGCAACCAAGACATACACTGACACCAAGGAACAAAGACAAACACTTACACAAAGTATTTTGACATACACTGACACCAAGTAACAAAGACATACACTGATACCCAGTAACACAGACACACACTGACAGTAAGTCACAAAGACACACACTGACACCCAGTAACAAAGACATACACTGACACCAAGTCACAAAGACATACACTGATACCCAGTAACACAGACACACACTTACACCTAGTAACACAGACATGCACTGACACCAAGTAACAAAGACATCCACTGATACCCAGTAACACAGACACACAATGACACCCAGTAACACAGACACACACTTACACCAAGTTACACAGACAGACACTGACACCAAGTAACAAAGACATACACTGATACCCAGTAACACAGACACACACTTACACCAAGTAACACAGAAAGACAATGACACCAAGTAACAAGGACATACAATGATACCCAGGAACACAGACACAAACTTACACCAAGTAACACAGACACACACTTACACCAAGTAATAAAGACAGACACTTACACCAAGTAACACAGACATACACTGACACCAAGTAACAAAGACATACACTACCCCAAGTAACCAAGACATACACTGACACCAAGTAACAAAGACACACACTTACACCAAGTAACACAGACACACACTGACACCCAGTAACACAGACACACACTTACACCAAGTAACACAGACATACACTGACACCAAGTAACAAAGACATACACTGATACCCAGTAACACAGACACACACTTACACCAAGTAACACAAACATACACTGATACCCAGGAACACAGAAACACACTTACACCAAGTAACACAGACACACACTTACACCAAGTAACAAAGACACACACTTACACCAAGGAACACAGATAGACACTGGCACCAAGTAACAAAGACATGCACTGACACCCAGTAACACAGACACACACGGACACCAAGTAACAAAGACACACACTTACACCAAGTAAAACAGACACACATTGACACCCAGTAACACAGACACACACTTACACCAAGTAACACAGACATACACTGACACCAAGTAACAAAGACACACACTGATACCCAGTAACACAGACACACACTTACACCAACTAACACAGACATACACTGACACCAAGTAACAAGGACATACAATGATACCCAGGAACACAGACACACACTTGCACCAAGTAACACAAACACACACTTACACCATTTAACACAGACATACACTGACACCAAGTAACAAAGCCATGCACTGTTACCCAGTAACACAGACACACACTGACACCCAGTTAGAAACACACACTGACCCCCAGTAACACAGACACACACTGACCCCCAGTAACCAGACATACACTGTCCCCAAGTCACAAAGATATACACTGACACCCAATAACAATGACATACACTGACACCAAGTCACAAAGACATACACTGATACACAGACACACACTTACACCAAGTAACACAGATATACACTGACACCCAGTAACAAAGACATACACTGACACCAAGTCACTAAGACATACACTGATACACAGACACACACTTACACCAAGTAACACAGATATACACTGACACCCAGTAACAAAGACATACACTGACACCAAGTCACAAAGACACACACTGACACCAAGTAACAAAGACATACACTGACACCAAGTCACAAAGACATACACTGATACCCAGGAACACAGACACACACTGAAACCATGTAACAAAGACATACACTGATACCAAGTCACAAAGACATACACTGATACCCAGTAACACAGAAACACACTGACACCCAGTAACAAAGACATACACTGATACCAAGTCACAAAGACATACACTGATACCCAGTAACACAGACACACACTGACAACCAGTAACAAAGACATACACTGATACCAAGTCACAAAGACATACATTGATACCCAGTAACAAAGACACATACTGACACCAAGTAACAAAGACATGCACTGACACCAAGTAACAAAGACATACACTTACACCAAGTACCAAAGGCACACACTTACACCAAGTAACACAGACATACACTGACACCAAGTAACAAAGACATAAACTACCCCAAGTAACCAAGACATACACTTACACCAAGTAACAAAGACAAACACTTACACAAAGTATTTTGACATACACTGACACCAAGTAACAAAGACATACACTGATACCCAGTAACACAGACACACACTGACACTAAGTCACAAAGACACACACTGACACCCAGTAACAAAGACATACACTGACACCAAGTCACAAAGACATACACTGATACCCAGTAACACAGACACACACTTACACCAAGTAACACAGACATGCACTGCCACCAAGTAACAAAGAAAGACACAGAAACCCAGTAACACAGACACACACTAACACCAAGTAACAAAGACATACACTGACACCCAGTAACAAAGACATACACTGACACCCAGTAACACAGAACCACACGGACACCAAGTAACAAAGACACACACTCACACCAAGTAACACAGACACACACTGACACCCAGCAGCACAGACACACACGTACACCAAGTAACACAGACATACACTGACAACAAGTAACAAAGACATACACTGATACCCAGTAACACAGACACACACTTACACCAAGTAACACAGACATACACTGACACCAAGTAACAAAGACATACACTGATACCCAGGAACACAGACACACACTTACACCAAGTGACACAGACACACACTTTCACCAAGTAACAAAGACATACACTTACACCAAGGAACACAAACATACATTGACACCAAGTAACAAAGACATACAATTACACCAAGTAACAAAGACACACGCTTACACCAAGTAACACAGATATACACTGGCACCAAGTAACAGAAACATGCACTTACACCCAGTAACACAGACACACACGGACACCAAGTAATAAAGACACACACTTACAGCAAGTAACACAGACACACACTGACACCCAGTAACACAGACACACACTTACACCAAGTAACACAGACATACACTGACACCAAGTAACAAAGACATACACTGATACCCAGTAACACAGACACACACTTGCACCAAGTAACACAGACATACACTGACACTAAGTAACAAAGACATACACTTACACCAAGTAACAAAGACAGACAATTAAACCAAGTAACAAAGACAAACACTTACATCAAGTATTTTGACATACACTGACACCAAGTAACAAAGACATACACTGATACCCAGTAACACAGACACACACTTACACCAAGTAACAAAGACATACACTGACACTAAGTCACACAAACACACACTGACACCCAGTAACAAAGACATACACTGACACCAAGTCACAAAGACAGACACTGATACCAAGTCACAAAGACATCCACTGATACCCAGTAACACAGACACACAATGACACCCAGTAACACAGACACACACTTACACCAAGTTACACAGACATACACTGACACCAAGTAACAAAGACATACACTGATACCCAGTAACACAGACACACACTTACACCAAGTAACACAGAAAGACAATGACACCAAGTAACAAGGACATACAATGATACCCAGGAACACAGACACAAACTTACACCAAGTAACACAGACAGACACTTACACCAAGTAATAAAGACATACACTTACACCAAGTAACACAGACATACACTGACACCAAGTAACAAAGACATACACTACCCCAAGTAACCAAGACATACAATGACACCAAGTAACAAAGACACACACTTACACCAAGTAACACAGACACACACTGACACCCAGTAACACAGACACACACTTACACAAAGTATTTTGACATACACTGACACCAAGTAACAAAGACATACACTGATACCCAGTAACACAGACACACACTGACACTAAGTCACAAAGACACACACTGACACCCAGTAACAAAGACATACACTGACACCAAGTCACAAAGACATACACTGATACCCAGTAACACAGACACACACTTACACCAAGTAACACAGACATGCACTGCCACCAAGTAACAAAGAAAGACACAGAAACCCAGTAACACAGACACACACTAACACCAAGTAACAAAGACATACACTGACACCCAGTAACAAAGACATACACTGACACCCAGTAACACAGACACACACGGACACCAAGTAACAAAGACACACACTCACACCGAGTAACACAGACACACACTGACACCCAGCAGCACAGACACACACGTACACCAAGTAACACAGACATACACTGACAACAAGTAACAAAGACATACACTGATACCCAGTAACACAGACACACACTTACACCAAGTAACACAGACATACACTGACACCAAGTAACAAAGACATACACTGATACCCAGGAACACAGACACACACTTACACCAAGTGACACAGACACACACTTTCACCAAGTAACAAAGACATACACTTACACCAAGGAACACAAACGTACATTGACACCAAGTAACAAAGACATACAATTACACCAAGTAACAAAGACACACGCTTACACCAAGTAACACAGATATACACTGGCACCAAGTAACAGAAACATGCACTTGCACCCAGTAACACAGACACACACGGACACCAAGTAATAAAGACACACACTTACAGCAAGTAACACAGACACACACTGACACCCAGTAACACAGACACACACTTACACCAAGTAACACAGACATACACTGACACCAAGTAACAAAGACATACACTGATACCCAGTAACACAGACACACACTTGCACCAAGTAACACAGACATACACTGACACCAAGTAACAAAGACATACACTGACACCAAGTAACAAAGACATACACTTACACCAAGTAACAAAGACAGACAATTAAACCAAGTAACAAAGACAAACACTTACACCAAGTATTTTGACATACACTGACACCAATAACAAAGACATACACTGATACCCAGTAACACAGACACACACTTACACCAAGTAACAAAGACATACAATGACACTAAGTCACACAAACACACACTGACACCCAGTAACAAAGACATACACTGACACCAAGTCACAAAGACAGACACTGATACCAAGTCACAAAGACATCCACTGATACCCAGTAACACAGACACATAATGACACCCAGTAACACAGACACACACTTACACCAAGTTACACAGACATACTCTTACACCAAGTAACAAAGACATACACTGATACCCAGTAACACAGACACACACTTACACCAAGTAACACAGAAAGACAATGACACCCAGTAACAAGGACATACAATGATACCCAGGAACACAGACACAAACTTACACCAAGTAACACAGACACACACTTACACCAAGTAATAAAGACATACACTTACACCAAGTAACACAGACATACACTGACACCAAGTAACAAAGACATACACTACCCCAAGTAACCAAGACATACACTGACACCAAGTAACAAAGACACACACTTACACCAAGTAACACAGACACACACTGACACCCAGTAACACAGACACACACTTACACCAAGTAACACAGACATACACTGACACCAAGTAACAAAGACATACACTGATACCCAGTAACACAGACACACACATACTCCAAGTAACACAAACATACACTGATACCCAGGAACACAGAAACACACTTACACCAAGTAACACAGACACACACTTACACCAAGTAACAAAGACACACACTTACACCAAGGAACACAGGTAGACACTGGCACCAAGTAACAAAGACATGCACTGACTCCCAGTAACACAGACACACACGGACACCAAGTAACAAAGACACACACTTACACCAAGTAAAACAGACACACATTGACACCCAGTAACACAGACACACAATTACACCAAGTAACACAGACATACACTGACACCAAGTAACAAAGACATACACTGATACCCAGTAACACAGACACACACTTACACCAACTAACACAGACATACACTGACACCAAGTAACAAGGACATACAATGATACCCAGGAACACAGACACACACTTGCACCAAGTAACACAGACACACACTTACACCATTTAACACAGACATACACTGACACCAAGTAACAAAGCCATGCACTGTTACCCAGTAACACAGACACACACTGACACCCAGTTAGAAACACACACTGACCCCCAGTAACACAGACACACACTGACCCCCAGTAACCAGACATACACTGTCCCCAAGTCACAAAGATATACACTGACACCCAATAACAATGACATACACTGACACCAATTCACAAAGAGATACACTGATACACAGACACACACTTACACCACGTAACACAGATATACACTGACACCCAGTAACAAAGACATACACTGACACCAAGTCACTAAGACATACACTGATACACAGACACACACTTACACCAAGTAACACAGATATACACTGACACCCAGTAACAAAGACATACACTGACACCAAGTCACAAAGACACACACTGACACCAAGTAACAAAGACATACACTGACACCAAGTCACAAAGACATACACTGATACCCAGGAACACAGACACACACTGAAACCAGGTAACAAAGACATACACTGATACCAAGTCACAAAGACATACACTGATACCCAGTAACACAGAAACACACTGACACCCAGTAACAAAGACATACACTGATACCAAGTCACAAAGACATACACTGATACCCAGTAACACAGACACACATTGACACCCAGAAACAAAGACATACACTGATACCAAGTCACAAAGACATACATTGATACTCAGTAACAAAGACACATACTGACACCAAGTAACAAAGACATGCACTGACACCAAGTAACAAAGACATACACTTACACCAAGTAACAAAGGCACACACTTACACCAAGTAACACAGACATACACTGACACCAAGTAACAAAGACATACACTACCCCAAGTAACCAAGACATACACTTACACCAAGTAACAAAGACAAACACGTACACAAAGTATTTTGACATACACTGACACCAAGTAACAAAGACATACACTGATACCCAGTAACACAGACACACACTGACACTAAGTCACAAAGACACACACTGACACCCAGTAACAAAGACATACACTGACACCAAGTCACAAAGACATACACTGATACCCAGTAACACAGACACACACTTACACCAAGTAACACAGACATGCACTGCTACCAAGTAACAAAGAAAGACACTGAAACCCAGTAACACAGACACACACTAACACCAAGTAACAAAGACATACACTGACACCCAGTAACAAAGACATACACTGACACCCAGTAACACAGACACACACGGACACCAAGTAACAAAGACACACACTCACACCAAGTAACACAGACACACACTGACACCCAGCAGCACAGACACACACGTACACCAAGTAACACAGACATACACTGACAACAAGTAACAAAGACATACACTGATACCCAGTAACACAGACACACACTTACACCAAGTAACACAGACATACACTGACACCAAGTAACAAAGACATACACTGATACCCAGGAACACAGACACACACTTACACCAAGTGACACAGACACACACTTTCACCAAGTAACAAAGACATACACTTACACCAAGGAACACAAACATACATTGACACCAAGTAACAAAGACATACAATTACACCAAGTAACAAAGACACACGCTTACACCAAGTAACACAGATATACACTGGCACCAAGTAACAGAAACATGCACTTACACCCAGTAACACAGACACACACGGACACCAAGTAATAAAGACACACACTTACAGCAAGTAACACAGACATACACTGACACCAAGTAACAAAGACATACACTGATACCCAGTAACACAGACACACACTTGCACCAAGTAACACAGACATACACTGACACCAAGTAACAAAGACATACACTGACACCAAGTAACAAAGACATACACTTACACCAAGTAACAAAGACAGACAATTAAACCAAGTAACAAAGACAAACACTTACACCAAGTATTTTGACATGCACTGACACCAAGTAACAAAGACATACACTGATACCCAGTAACACAGACACACACTTACACCAAGTAACAAAGACATACACTGATACTAAGTCACACAAACACACACTGACACCCAGTAACAAAGACATACACTGACACGAAGTCACAAAGACAGACACTGATACCAAGTCACAAAGACATACACTGATACCCAGTAACACAGACACACACAGACACCAAGTAACAAAGACATACACGGACACCAGGTAACAAAGACATACACTTACACCAAGTAACAAAGGCAGACAATTACACCAAGTAACAAAGACATACACTTACACCAAGTATTTTGACATACACTGACACCAAGTCGCAAAGTCACACCTGACACCCAGTAACAAAGACATACACTGACACCAAGTAACAAAGACATAAAGTGATAACCAGTAACACAGACACACACATACTCCAAGTAACACAGACATACACTGACACCAAGTAACAAAGACTTACACTGATACCCAGTAGCAAAGATATACACTGACACCAAGTAACACAGACACTCACTTACACCAAGTAACAAAGACAGACACTGATACCCAATAACACAGACACACACTTACACCAAGTAACAAAGACATACACTGACACCCAGTGACAAAGACATACACTGACACCCAGTAACACAGACACACATGGACACCAAGTAACACAGACAAACACTTACACCAAATAACACAGACATACACTGACACCAAGTAACAAAGACACACACTGATAACCAGTAACACAGACACACACTCACACCAAGTAACACAGACATACACTGACACCCAGGAGCACAAACACACACTTACACCAAGTAACACAGACACACACTTACACCAAGTAACAAAGACATACACTTACACCAAGTAACACAGACATACACTGACACCAAGTAACAAAGACATACACTGATACCCAGTAACACAGACACACACTGACACCAAGTAACACAGAAATACACTGACACCAAGTAACAAGGACATACAATGATACCCAGGAACACAGACACACACTTACACCAAGTAACACAGACACACACTTACACCAAGTAACAAATACATACACTTACACCACGTAACACAGACATACACTGACACCAAGTAACAAAGACATGCACTGATACCCAGTAACACAGACACACACTGACACCCAGTTTGAAACACACACTGACCCCCAGTAACACAGACACACACTGACACCCAGTAACACAGACATACACTGACACCAAGTCACAAATACATACACTGACACCCAGTAACACAGACACACACTTACACCAAGTAGCACAGACACACACTTACATCAAGTAACATCAGACAAACACTGACACCAAGTAACAAAGACATACAATTACACCAAGTAACAAAGACACACACTTACACCAAGTAACACAGATATACACTGGCACCAAGTAACAAAGACATGCACTTACACCCAGTAACACAGACACACACGGACACCAAGTAACAAAGACACATACTTACAGCAAGTAACACAGACACACACTGACACCCAGTAGCACAGACATACACTGACACCAAGGAACAAAGACATACACTGACACCAAGGAACACAGACATACACTGACACCAAGTAACACAGACATACACTGACACCAAGTAACAAAGACATACACTGACACCAAGTAACAAAGACATACACTGATACCCAGTAACACAGACACACACTTACACCAAGTAACAAAGACATACACTGACACTAAGTCACACAAACACTCACTGACACCCAGTAACAAATACATACACTGACACCAAGTCACAAAGACAGACACTGATACCAAGTCACAAAGACATACACTGATACCCAGTAACACAGATACACACTGACACCAAGTAACAAAGACATACACGGACACCAGGTAACAAAGACATACACTTACACCAAGTAACAAAGGCAGACAATTACACCAAGTAACAAAGAAATACACTTACACCAAGTATTTTGACTATCACTGACACCAAGTAACAAAGACATAAACTGATAACCAGTAACACAGGCACACACTTACACCAAATAACAAAGACATACACTGACACCAAGTCGCAAATTCACACCTGACACCCAGTAACAAAGACATACACTGACACCAAGTAACAAAGACATAAAGTGATAACCAGTAACACAGACACACACATACTCCAAGTAACACAGACATACACTGACACCAAGTAACAAAGACTTACACTGATACCCAGTAGCAAAGATATACACTGACACCAAGTAACACAGACACTCACTTACACCAAGTAACAAAGACAGACACTGATACCCAATAACACAGACACACACTTACACCAAGTAACAAAGACATACCCTGACACCCAGTAACAAAGACATACACTGACACCCAGTAACACAGACACACATGGACACCAAGTAACACAGACACACACTTACACCAAATAACACAGACATACACTGACACCAAGTAACAAAGACACACACTGATAACCAGTAACACAGACACACACTCACACCAAGTAACACAGACATACACTGACACCCAGGAGCACAAACACACACTTACACCAAGTAACACAGACACACACTTACACCAAGTAACAAAGACATACACTTACACCAAGTAACACAGACATACACTGACACCAAGTAACAAAGACATACACTGATACCCAGTAACACAGACACACACTGACACCAAGTAACGCAGAAATACACTGACACCAAGTAACAAGGACATACAATGATACCCAGGAACACAGACACACACTTACACCAAGTAGCGCAGACATACACTTACACCAAGTAACACAGATATACACTGGCACCAAGTAAAAAAGACATGCACTTACACCCAGTAACACAGACACACACGGACACCAAGTAACAAAGACATGCACTGATACCCAGTAGCACAGACACACACTGACACCCAGTTTGAAACACACACTGACCCCCAGTAACACAGACACACACTGACACCCAGTAACACAGACATACACTGACACCAAGTCACAAATACATACACTGACACCCAGTAACACAGACACACACTTACACCAAGTAGCACAGACACACACTTACACCAGGTAACACAGATATACACTGGCACCAAGTAAAAAAGACATGCACTTACACCCAGTAACACAGACACACACGGACACCAAGTAACAAAGACACATACTTACAGCAAGTAACACAGACACACACTGACACCCAGTAGCACAGACATACACTGACACCAAGGAACAAAGACATACACTGACACCAAGGAACACAGACATACACTGACACCAAGTAACACAGACATACACTGACACCAAGTAACAAAGACATACACTTACACCAAGTAACAAAGACAGTCAATTACACCAAGTAACAAAGACAAACACTTACACCAAGTATTTTGACATACACTGACACCAAGTAACAAAGACATACACTGATACCCAATAACACAGACACACACTTACACCAAGTAACAAAGACATACACTGACACTAAGTCACGAAGACACACACTGACACCCAGTAACAAAGATATACACTGACACAAAGTCACAAAGACATACACTGATACCCAGTAACACAGACACACACTTACACCAAGTAACAAAGACATACACTGACACCACGTAACAAAGACATACACTTACACCAAGTAACAAAGGCAGACAATTACACCAAGTAACAAACACATACACTTACACCAAGTATTTTGACATACACTGACACCAAGTAACAAAGACATACACTGATACCCAGTAACACAGACATAGACTTACACCAAGTAACAAAGACATACACTGCACCAAGTCACAAAGACACAAACTGAAACCCAGTAACAAAGACACACACATACTCCAAGTAACACAGACATACACTGACACCAAGTAAAAAAGACATACACTGATACCCAGTAACAAAGAGATACACTGACACCAAGTAACACAGACACACACTTACACCAAGTAACAAAGACAGACACTGATACCCAGTAACACAGACACACACTTACACCAAGTAACACAGACATGCACTGACACCCAGTAACACAGACACACATGGACAACAAGTAACAAAGGCACACACTTGCAGCAAGTAACACAGACACACACTGACACCCAGTAACAAAGACACACACTTACACCAAGTAACACAGACATACACTGACACAAAGTAACAAAGACATACACTGATAACCAGTAACACAGACACACACTCACACCAAGTAACACAGACATACACTGACACCAAGTAACAAAGACATACACTTACACAAAGTAACACAGACATACACTGACACCAAGTAACAAAGACATACAATTACAACAAGTAACAAAGACACACACTTACACCAAGTAACACTGATATACACTGGCACCAAGTAACAAAGACATGCACTGACACCCAGTAACACAGATACACACGGACACCAAGTAACAAAGACACACACTGACACCCAGTAACACAGACACACACTTACACCAAGTTACACAGACATACACTGACACCAAGTAACAAAGACATGCACTGATACCTAGTAACACAGACACACACTTACACCAAGTAACACAGAAAGACAATGACACCAAGTAACAAGGACATACAATGATACCCAGGAACACAGACACAAACTTACACCAAGTAACACAGACACGCACTTACACCAAGTAACAAAGACATACACTTACACCAAGTAACACAGACATACACTGACACCAAGTAACAAAGACATACACTACCCCAAGTAACCAAGACATACACTTACACCAAGTAACAAAGACAAACACTTACACAAAGTATTTTGACATACACTGACACCAAGTAACAAAGACATACACTGATACACAGTAACACAGACACACACTGACACTAAGTCACAAAGACACACACTGACACCCAGTAACAAAGACATACACTGACACCAAGTCACAAAGACATACACTGATACCCAGTAACACAGACACACACTTACACCAAGTAACACAGACATGCACTGACACCAAGTAACAAAGACATCCACTGATACCCAGTAACACAGACACACTCTAACACCAAGTAACAAAGAAAGACACTGAAACCCAGTAACACAGACACACACTAACACCAAGTAACAAAGACATACACTGACACCCAGTAACAAAGACATACACTGACACCCAGTAACACAGACACACACTTACACCAAGTAACACAGACATGCACTGACACCCAGTAACACAGACACACATGGACACCAAGTAACAAAGACACATACTTACAGCAAGTAACACAGACACACACTGACACCCAGTAGCACAGACATACACTGACACCAAGGAACAAAGACATACACTGACACCAAGGAACACAGACATACACTGACACCAAGTAACACAGACATACACTGACACCAAGTAACAAAGACATACACTGACACCAAGTAACAAAGACACACACTTGCACTAAGTAACACAGACACACACTGACACCCAGTAACACAGACACACACTTACACCAAGTAACACAGACATACACTGACACCAAGTAACAAAGACATACACTGATAACCAGTAACACAGACACACACTCACACCAAGTAACACAGACATACACTGACACCAAGTAACAAAGACATACACTTACACAAAGTAACACAGACATACACTGACACCAAGTAACAAAGACATACAATTACAACAAGTAACAAAGACACACACTTACACCAAGTAACACTGATATACACTGGCACCAAGTAACAAAGACATGCACTGACACCCAGTAACACAGATACACACGGACACCAAGTAACAAAGACAGACACTTACACCAAGTAACACAGACACACACTGACACCCAGTTACACAGACACACACTTACACCAAGTTACACAGACATACACTGACACCAAGTAACAAAGACATACACTGATACCCAGTAACACAGACACACACTTACACCAAGTAACAAAGACATACACTTACACCAAGTAACACAGATATACACTGACACCAAGTAACAAAGACATACACTACCCCAAGTAACCAAGACATACACTTACACCAAGTAACAAAGACAAACACTTGCGCAAAGTATTTTGACATACACTGACACCAAGTAACAAAGACATACACTGATACCCAGTAACACAGACACACACTGACACTAAGTCACAAAGACACACACTGACACCCAGTAACAAAGACATACACTGACACCAAGTCACAAAGACATACACTGATACCCAGTAACACAGACACACACTTACACCAAGTAACACAGACATGCACTGACACCAAGTAACAAAGACATCCACTGATACCCAGTAACACAGACACACTCTTACACCAAGTAACAAAGAAAGACACTGAAACCCAGTAACACAGACACACACTAACACCAAGTAACAAAGACATACACTGACACCCAGGAACAAAGACATACACTGACACCCAGTAACACAGACACACACGGACACCAAGTAACAAAGACACACACTCACACCAAGTAACACTGACACACACTGACACCCAGTAGCACAGACACACACGTACACCAAGTAACACAGACATACACTGACAACAAGTAACAAAGACATACACTGATACCCAGTAACACAGACACACACTTACACCAAGTAACACAGACATACACTGACACCAAGTAACAAAGACATACACTGATACCCAGGAACACTGACACACACTTACACCAAGTAACACAGACACACACTTACACCAAGTAACAAAGACATACACTTACACCAAGGAACACAAACATACACTGACACCAAGTAACAAAGACATACAATTACACCAAGTAACAAAGACACACACTTACACCAAGTAACACAGATATACACTGGCACCAAGTAACAGAAACATGCACTTACACCCAGTAACACAGACACACACGGACACGAAGTAATAAAGACACACACTTACAGCAAGTAACACAGACATACACTTACACCCAGTAACACAGACACACACTTACACCAAGTAACACAGACATACACTGACACCAAGTAACAAAGACATACACTGATACCCAGTAACACAGACACACACTTGCACCAAGTAACACAGACATACGCTGACACCAAGTAACAAAGACATACACTGACACCAAGTAACAAAGACATACACTTACACCAAGTAACAAAGACAGACAATTACACCAAGTAACAAAGACAAACACTTACACCAAGTATTTTGACATACACTGACACCAAGTAACAAAGACATACTCTGATACCCAGTAACACAGACACACACTGACACCAAGTAACAAAGACATACACTGACACTAAGTCACACAAACACACACTGACACCCAGTAAGAAAGACATGCACTGACACCAAGTCACAAAGACAGACACTGATATCAAGTCACAAAGACATACACTGATACCCAGTAACACAGACACACACTGACACAAGTAACAAAGACATACACGGACACCACGTAACAAAGACATACACTTACACCAAGTAACAAAGGCAGACAATTACACCAAGTAACAAAGACATACACTTACACCAAGTATTTTGACATCCACTGACACCAAGTAACAAAGACATACACTGATACCCAGTAACACAGACACACACTTACACCAAATAACAAAGACATACACTGACACCAAGTCGCAAAGACACACCTGACACCCAGTAACAAAGACATACACTGACACCAAGTAACAAAGACATAAACTGATAACCAGTAACACAGACACACAC
The DNA here is from genome assembly GCF_036365525.1 of Heterodontus francisci. Classification (NCBI taxonomy): domain Eukaryota; kingdom Metazoa; phylum Chordata; class Chondrichthyes; order Heterodontiformes; family Heterodontidae; genus Heterodontus; species Heterodontus francisci. The sequence continues at coordinate 6,256,794 of NW_027140989.1, read as the reverse complement.
ATACTCCAAGTAACACAGACATACACTGACACCAAGTAACAAAGATTTACACTGATACACAGTAGCTAAGATATACACTGACACCAAGTAACACAGACATACAATTACACCAAGTAACAAAGACAGACACTGATACCCAGTAACACAGACACACACTTACACCAAGTAACAAAGACATACACTGACACCCAGTAACAAAGACATACACTGACACCCAGTAACACAGACACACATGGACACCAAGTAACACAGACACACACTTACACCAAATAACACAGACATACACTGACACCAAGTAACAAAAACATACACTGATAACCAGTAACACAGACACACACTCACACCAAGTAACACAGACATACACTGACACCCAGGAGCACAAACACACACTTACACCAAGTTACACAGACACACACTTACACCAAGTAACAAAGACATACACTTACACCAAGTAACACAGACATACACTGAAACCCAGTAACAAAGACATTCAATTACAACAAGTAACAAAGACGCACACTGACACCCAGTAACACAGACACACACTTACACCAAGTAACACAGACATACACTGACACCAAGTAACAAAGACATACACTGATACCCAGTAACACAGACACACACTTACACCAAGTAACACAGAAATACACTGACACCAAGTAACAAGGACATACAATGATACCCAGGAACACAGACACACACTTACACCAAGTCACACAGACACACACTTACACCAAGTAACAAAGACATACACTTACACCAAGTAACACAGACATACACTGACACCAAGTAACAAAGACATGCACTGATACGCAGTAACACAGACACTCACTGACACCCAGTTTGAAACACACACTGACCCCCAGTAACACTGACACACACTGACACCCAGTAACACAGACATACACTGACACCAAGTCACAAATACATACACTGACACCCAGTAACACAGACACACACTTACACCAAGTAACACAGACACACACTTACACCAAGTAACAAATACATACACTTACACCATTTAACACAGATATACACTGACACCAAGTAACAAAGCCATGCACTGATACCCAGTAACACATACACACACTGACACCCAGTTAGAAACACACACTGACCCCCTGTAACACAGACACACACTGACCCCCAGTAACACAGACATACACAGACACCAAGTCACAAAGACATACCCTGACACCCAGTAACACAGACACACACTTACACCAAGTAACAAAGACGTACACTTACACCAAGAAACACAGATATACACTGGCACCAAGTAACAAAGACATGCACTTACACCCAGTAACACAGACACACACGGACACCAAGTAACAAAGACACACACTTACAGCAAGTAACACAGACACACACTGACACCCAGTAGCACAGACATACACTGACACCAAGGAACAAAGACATACACTGACACCAAGGAACACAGACCCACACTGACACCAAGTAACACAGACATACACTTACACCAAGGAACAAAGACAGTCAATTACACCAAGTAACAAAGACAAACACTTACACCAAGTATTTTGACATACACTGACACCAAGTAACAAAGACATACACTGATACCCAATAACACAGACACACACTTACACCAAGTAACAAAGACATACACTGACACTAAGTCACAAAGACACACACTGACACCCAGTAACAAAGATATACACTGACACCAAGTCACAAAGACATACACTGATACCCAGTAACACAGACACACACTGACACCAAGTAACAAAGACATACACTGACACCACTTAACAAAGACATACACTTACACCAAGTAACAAAGGCAGACAATTACACCAAGTAACAAACACATACACTTACACCAAGTATTTTGACATACACTGACACCAAGTAACAAAGACATACACTGATACCCAGTAACACAGACACAGACTTACACCAAGTAACAAAGACATACACTGCACCAAGTCACAAAGACACAAACTGAAACCCAGTAACAAAGACACACATACTCCAAGTAACACAGACATACACTGACACCAAGTAAAAAAGACATACACTGATACCCAGTAACAAAGAGATACACTGACACCAAGTAACACAGACACACACTTACACCAAGTAACAAAGACAGACACTGATATCCAGTAACACAGACACACACTTACACCAAGTAACACAGACATGCACTGACACCCAGTAACACAGACACACATGGACACCAAGTAACAAAGACACACACTTACACCAAGTAACACAGACACACACTGACACCCAGTAACACAGACACACACTTACACCAAGTAACACAGACATACACTGACACCAAGTAACAAAGACATACACTGATAACCAGTAACACAGACACACACTCACACCAAGTAACACAGACATACACTGATACCCAGGAACACAGACACACACTTGCACCAAGTAACACAGACACACACTTACAGCAAGTAACAAAGACATACACTTACACAAAGTAACACAGACATACACTGACACCAAGTAACAAAGACATACAATTACAACAAGTAACAAAGACACAGACTTACACCAAGTAACACTGATATACACTGGCACCAAGTAACAAACACATGCACTGACACCCAGTAACACAGACACTCACGGACACCAAGTAACAAAGACAGACACTTACACCAAGTAACACAGACACACACTGACACCCAGTAACACAGACACACACTTACACCAAGTTACACAGACATACACTGACACCAAGTAACAAAGACATACACTGATACCCAGTAACACAGACACACACTTACACCAAGTAACACAGAAAGACAATGACACCAAGTAACAAGGACATACAATGATACCCAAGAACACAGACACAAACTTACACCAAGTAACACAGACACACACTTACACCAAGTAACAAAGACATACACTTACACCAAGTAACACAGACATACACTGACACCAAGTAACAAAGACATGCACTGATACCCAGTAACACAGACACACACTGACACCCAGTTTGAAACACACACTGACCACCAGTAACATAGACACACACTGACCCCCAGTAACACAGACATACACTGACACCAAGTCACAAATACATACACTGACACCCAGTAAAAAAGACATACACTGACACCAAGTCACAAAGACATACACTGATACACAGACACACACTTACACCAAGTAACACAGACGTACACTGACACAAAGTAACAAAGACATACACTGATACCCAGTAACACAGACTCACCATTACACCAAGTAACAAAGACATACACTGACACCAAGTCACAAAGACACACACTGACACCCAGTAACAAAGACATACACTGATACCAAGTCACAAAGACATACACTGATACCCAGTAACATAGAAACACACTGACACCCAGTAACAAAGAAATACACTGATACCAAGTCACAAAGACTTACACTGATACCCAGTAACACAGAAACACACTGACACCCAGTAACAGAGACATACACTGATACCAAGTCACAAAGACATACACTGATACCCAGTAACACAGACACACACTGACACCCAGTAACAAAGACATACACTGATACCAAGTCACAAAGACATACACTGATACCCAGTAACACAGACACACACTTACACCAAGTAACAAAGACACACACTTACACCAAGTGACACAGACATACACTGATACCAAGTCACAAAGACATACACTGATACCCAGTAACACAGACACACACTTACACCCACTAACACAGACATACATTGACAACAAGTAACAAAGACATACACTGATACCCAGGAACACAGACACACACTTACACCAAGTAACACAGACACACACTTACACCAAGTAACAAAGACATACACTTACACCAAGTAACACAGACATACACTGACACCAAGTAACAAAGACATACAATTACACCAAGTAACAAAGACACACACTTACACCAAGTAACACAGATATACACTGGCACCAAGTAACAAAGACATGCACTTACACCAAGTAACACAGACACACACGGACACCAAGTAACAAAGACACACACTTACACCAAGTAACACAGACACACACTGACACCCAGCATTACAGACACATACTTGCACCAAGTAACAAAGACACAGACTGACACCCAGTAACAAAGACATACACTGACACCAAGTCACAAAGACATACACTGACACCCAGTAACACAGACACACACTTACACCAAGTAACACAGACATACACTGACACCCAGTAACACAGACATACACTGACACCAAGGAACAAAGACATGCAATTACACCAAGGAACAAAGACACACACTTACACCAGGTAACAAAGACAGACACTGATACCCAGTAACACAGAAACAAACTTACACCAAGTAACAAAGACATACACTGACACTCAGTAGCACAAACAAACACACACTGACACCCAGTAACACAGAGAAACACTAATAAACAGGAACAGAGACACACACTTACACCAAGTAACACAGACACACACTTACACCAAGTAACAAAGACATACACTTACACCAAGTAACACAGACATACACTGACACCAAGAAACAAAGACATACAATTACACCAAGTAACAAAGACACACACTTACACCAAGTAACACAGATATACACTGGCACCAAGTAACAAAGACATGCACTTACACCAAGTAACACAGACACACACGGACACCAAGTAACAAAGACACACACTTACACCAAGTAACACAGACACACACTGACACCCAGCAACACAGACACATACTTGCACCAAGTAACAAAGACACACACTGACACCCAGTAACAAAGACTTACACTGACACCAAGTCAGAAAGGCATACACTGATACCCAGTAACACAGACACACACTTACACCAAGTAACACAGACATACACTGACACCAAGGAACAAAGACATGCAATTACACCAAGGAACAAAGACACACACTTACACCAAGTAACAAAGACATACACTGACACTCAGTAGCATACACAAACACACACTGACACCCAGTAACACAGAGAAACACTAATAAACAGTAACAAAGACATACGCTGACACCAAGTAACACAGACACACACTGACACCCAGTAACAAAGACATACACTGACACCAAGTCCCAAAGACATACACTGATACCAAGTCACAAAGACATACACTGATAACCAGCAGCACAGACACACAATGACACCAAGTAACAAAGAGATACACTTACACCAAGTATTTTGACATACACTGACACCAAGTAACAAAGACATACGCTGATTCCCAGTAACACAGACACACACGGACACGAATTAACAAAGACACACACTTACACCAAGTAACACAGACACACACTGACACCCAGTAACACAGACACATACTTACACCAAGTAACAAAGACATAACTGACACCCAGTAACAAAGACATACACTGACACCAAGTCACAAAGAAATACACTGATACCAAGTAACACAGACACACACTTACACCAAGTAACACAGACATACACTGACACCCAGTAACACAGACGCACACTTACACCAAGTAACACAGACATACACTGACACCAAGTAACAAAGACATACAATGATACCCAGGAACACAGACACACACTGACACCAAGTAACACAGACACACACTTACACCAAGTAACAAAGGCATACACTTACACCAAGTAACACAGGCATACACCGACACTCAGTAGCACAGACACAAACTTACACCAAGTAACAAAGACATACACTGACACTCAGTAGCACAAACAAACACACACTGACACCCAGTAACACAGAGAAACACTAATAAATAGTAACAAAGACATACACTGACAGCAAGTAACACAGACATACACTGACACCAAGTAGCACAGATATACACTGGCACCAAGTAACACAGACAGACACTTACACCAAGTCACAAAGAAATACACTTACACCACGTAACACAGACATACACTTACACCAAGTAACACAGACATACACTGACACCAAGTAACAAAGACATACAATTACACCAAGTAACAAAGACACACACTTACACCAAGTAGCACAGATATACACTGGCACCAAGTAACAAAGACATGCACTTACACCAAGTAACACAGACACACACGGACACCAAGTAACAAAGACACACACTTACACCAAGTAACACAGACACACACTGACACCCAGTAACACAGACACACACTGACACCCAGTAACAAAGACACACACTTACACCAAGTAACACAGACACACACTGACACCTAGTCACAAAGACATACACTGATACCCAGTAACACAGACACACACTTACACCAAGTAACACAGACATACACTGACACCCAGTAACACAGACGCACACTTACATCAAGTAACACAGACATACACTTACACCAAGTAACACAGACACACACTGATACCCAGTAACACAGACACATACCTACACCAAGTAACAAAGACACACACTGACACCCAGTAACAAAGACATACACTGACACCTAGTCACAAAGACATACACTGATACCCAGTAACACAGACACACACTTCCACCAAGTAACGCAGACATACACTGACACCAAGTAACAAAGACATACAATGATACCCAGGAACACAGACACAAACTTACACCAAGTAACAAAGACATACACTTACACCCAGTAACACAGGCATACACAGACACCAATGAACAAAGACACACGTTTACACCAAGTAACAAAGACAGACACTGATACCCAGTAACACAGACACAAACTTACACCAAGTAACAAAGACATACACTGACACTCAATAGCACAAACAAACACACACTGACACCCAGTAACACAGAGAAACACTAATAAACAGTAACAAAGACATACACTGACACCAAGTAACACAGACACACACTGACACCCAGTAACAAAGACATACACTGATACCAAGTCACAAAGCCATACACTGATACCCAGTAACACAGACACACACTTACACCAAGTAACACAGACATACACTGACACCAAGTCATTAAAACACACACTGACACCCAGCAGCAAAGACATATACTGACACCAAGTCACAAAGACATACACTGATACACAGGAACACAGACACACACTGACACCCAGTAACAAAGACATAAACTGATACCAAGTACCAAAGACATACACTGATACCCAGTAACACAGACACACACTTACACCAAGTAACACATACATACACTGACACCCAGTAACACAGACACACATGGACACCAAGTAACAAAGACACACACTTACACCAAGTAACACAGACACACACTGACACCCAGTAACAAAGACACACACTTACACCAAGTAACACAGACATACACTGACACCAAGTAACAAAGACACACACTTACACCAAGTAACACAGACATACACTGACACCAAGTAACAAAGACATACACTGATACCCAGTAACACAGACACACACTTACACCAAGTAACAAAGACACACACTTACACCAAGTAACAAAGACATACACTGAAACCCAGTAACACAGACACACTGTTACACCAAGTAACAAAGAAAGACACTGACACCCCGTAACACAGACACACATTTACACCAAGTAAAAAAGACATACACTGACACCCAGTAACAAAGACATACACTGACACCCAGTAACAAAGACACACAGGGACACCAAGTAACAAAGACACACACTTACACCAAGTAACACAGACACACACTGACACCCAGTAACACAGACACACACTTACACCCAGTAACACAGACATACACTGACACCAAGTAACAAAGACACACACTTACACCAAGTCACACAGACACACACTGATACCCAGTAACACAGACACATACTTACACCAAGTAACAAAGACACACACTGACACCCAGTAACAAAGACATACACTGACACCTAGTCACAAAGACATGCACTGATACCCAGTAACACAGACACACACTTACACCAAGTAACAAAGACAGACACTGACACCCAGTAACACAGACGCACACTTACACCAAGTAACACAGACATACACTGACACCAAGTAACAAAGACATACAATGATACCCAGGAACACAGACACAAACTTACACCAAGTAACAAAGACATGCACTTACACCCAGTAACACAGGCATACACTGACACCAAGGAACAAAGACACACGTTTACACCAAGTAACAAAGACAGACACTGATACCCAGTAACACAGACACAAACTTACACCAATTAACAAAGACATACACTGACAGTCAATAGCACAAACAAACACACACTGACACCCAGTAACACAGAGAAACACTAATAAACAGTAACAAAGACATAAACTGACACCAAGTAACACAGACACACACTGACACCCAGTAACAAAGACATACACTGATACCAAGTCACAAAGACATACACTGATACCCAGTAACACAGACATACACTGACACAAAGTAACAAAGACATACACTGATAACCAGTAACACAGACACACACTTACACCAAGTAACACAGACATACACTGACACCAAGTCATTAAAACACACACTGACACCCAGCAGCAAAGACATACACTGACACCAAGTCACAAAGACATACACTGATACCCAGGAACACAGACACACACTGACACCCAGGAACAAAGACATACACTGATACCAAGTACCAAAGACATACACTGATACCCAGTAACACAGACACACACTTACACCAAGTAACAAAGACATACACTGACACCCAGTAACACAGACACACACTTACACCAAGTAACAAATACATACACTGACACCCAGTAACACAGACACACATGGACACCAAGTAACAAAGACACACACTTACACCCAGTAACACAGACACACACTTACACCAAGTAACACAGACATACACTGACACCAAGTAACAAAGACACACACTTACACCAAGTAACACAGACATACACTGACACCAAGTAACAAAGACATACACTGATACCCATTAACACAGACACACACTTACACCAAGTAACACAGACATACACTTACACCAAGTAACAAAGACATACACTGAAACCCAGTAACACAGACACACTGTTACACCAAGTAACAAAGAAAGACACTGATACCCCGTAACACAGACACACACTTACACCAAGTAAAAAAGACACACACGGACACCAAGTAACAAAGACACACACTTACACCAAGTAACACAGACACACACTGACACCCAGTAACACAGACACACACTTACACCCAGTAACACAGACATACACTGACACCAAGCAACAAAGACATACACTGATACCCAGGAACACAGACACACACTTACACCAAGTAACACAGACACACACTTACACCAAGTAACAAAGACACGCTTACACCAAGTAACACAGACATACACTGACACCAAGTCCCAAAGACATACACTGATACCAAGTCACAAAGACATCCACTGATACCCAGCAGCAAAGACACACACTGACACCAAGTAACAAAGACATACACTGACACCAAGTAACAATGAGATACACTTACACCAAGTATTTTGACATACACTGACACCAAGTAACAAAGACATACACTGATACCCAGTAACACAGACACACACTTACACCAAGTAACAAAGACATACACTGACACCAAGTCACAAAGACACACACTGACACCCAGTAACAAAGACATACACTGACACCAATTCACAAAGACATACACTGATGCCCAGTAACACAGACACACACTTACACCAAGTAACACAGACATACACTGACACCCAGTAACACAGACGCACACTTACAGCAAGTAACAAAGACATACACTGACACACAGTAACAAAGACATACACTGACACCCAGTAACACAGACACACACGGACACCAAGGAAAAAAGACACAGACTTACACCAAGTAACACAGACACACACTGACACCCAGTAACACAGACACACACTTACACCAAGTAACACAGACATACACTGACACAAAGTAACAAAGACATACACTGATACCCAGTAACACAGACACACACTTACACCAAGTAACAAAGACATACACTGACACAAAGTCACAAAAACACACACTGACACCCAGTAGCAAAGACATACACTGACACCAAGTCACACAGACATACACTGATACCCAGTAACACAGACACACACTTACACCAAGTAACAAAGACATACACTGACACCCAGTAACACAGACACACACTTACACCAAGTAACAAAGACATACACTGACACCCAGTAACAAAGACATACACTGACACCCAGTAACACAGACACACATGGACACCAAGTAACAAAGACACACACTTACACCAAGTAACACAGACACACACTGACACCCAGTAACACAGACACACACTTACACCAAGTAACACAGACATACACTGACACCAAGTAACAAAGACATACACTGATACCCAGTAACACAGACACACACTTACACCAAGTAACACAGACATACACTGATACCCAGGAACACAGACACACACTTACACCAAGTAACACAGACACACACTTACACCAAGTAACAAAGACATACGCTTACACCAAGTAACACAGACATACACTTACACAAAGTAACAAAGACATACACTGAAACCCAGTAACACAGACACACTGTTACACCAAGTTACAAAGAAAGACACTGATACCCAGTTACACAGACACACACTTACACCAAGTAAAAAAGACATACACTGACACCCAGTAACAAAGACATACACTGACACCCAGTAACAGAGACACACACTGACACCAAGTAACAAAGACACACACTTACACCAAGTAACACAGACACACACTTACACCAAGTAACACAGACACACACTGACACCCAGTAACACAGACACACACTTACACCCAGTAACACAGACATACACTGACAGCAAGTAACAAAGACATGCACTGATACCCAGGAACACTGACACACACTTACACCCAGTAACACAGACACACACTTACACCCAGTAACACAGACATACACTGACACCAAGCAACAAAGACATACACTGATACCCAGGAACACAGACACACACTTACACCAAGTAACACAGACACACACTTACACCAAGTAACAAAGACACGCTTACACCAAGTAACACAGACATACACTGACACCAAGTCCCAAAGACATACACTGATACCAAGTCACAAAGACATCCACTGATACCCAGCAGCAAAGACACACACTGACACCAAGTAACAAAGACATACACTGACACCAAGTAACAATGAGATACACTTACACCAAGTATTTTGACATACACTGACACCAAGTAACAAAGACATACACTGATACCCAGTAACACAGACACACACTTACACCAAGTAACAAAGACATACACTGACACCAAGTCACAAAGACACACACTGACACCCAGTAACAAAGACATACACTGACACCAATTCACAAAGACATACACTGATACCCAGTAACACAGACACACACTTACAGCAAGTAACACAGACATACACTGACACCCAGTAACACAGACGCACACTTACAGCAAGTAACAAAGACATACACTGACACACAGTAACAAAGACATACACTGACACCCAGTAACACAGACACACACGGACACCAAGGAAAAAAGACACAGACTTACACCAAGTAACACAGACACACACTGACACCCAGTAACACAGACACACACTTACACCAAGTAACACAGACATACACTGACACAAAGTAACAAAGACATACACTGATACCCAGTAACACAGACACACACTTACACCAAGTAACAAAGACATACACTGACACAAAGTCACAAGAACACACACTGACACCCAGTAGCAAAGACATACACTGACACCAAGTCACACAGACATACACTGATACCCAGTAACACAGACACACACTTACACCAAGTAACAAAGACATACACTGACACCCAGTAACACAGACACACACGTACACCAAGTAACAAAGACATACACTGACACCCAGTAACAAAGACATACACTGACACCCAGTAACACAGACACACATGGACACCAAGTAACAAAGACACACACTTACACCAAGTAACACAGACACACACTGACACCCAGTAACACAGACACACACTTACACCAAGTAACACAGACATACACTGACACCAAGTAACAAAGACATACACTGATACCCAGTAACACAGACACACACTTACACCAAGTAACACAGACATACACTGATACCCAGGAACACAGACACACACTTACACCAAGTAACACAGACACACACTTACACCAAGTAACAAAGACATACGCTTACACCAAGTAACACAGACATACACTTACACAAAGTAACAAAGACATACACTGAAACCCAGTAACACAGACACACTGTTACACCAAGTTACAAAGAAAGACACTGATACCCAGTTACACAGACACACACTTACACCAAGTAAAAAAGACATACACTGACACCCAGTAACAAAGACATACACTGACACCCAGTAACAGAGACACACACTGACACCAAGTAACAAAGACACACACTTACACCAAGTAACACAGACACACACTTACACCAAGTAACACAGACACACACTGACACCCAGTAACACAGACACACACTTACACCCAGTAACACAGACATACACTGACAGCAAGTAACAAAGACATGCACTGATACCCAGGAACACAGACATACACTGACACCAAGTAACAAAGACATACAATTACACCAAGTAACAAAGACACACACTTACACCAAGTAACACAGATATACACTGGCACCAAGTAACAAAGACATGCACTTACACCAAGTAACACAGACACACACGGACACCAAGTAACAAAGACACACACTTACACCAAGTAGCACAGACACACAGTGACACCCAGTAACACAGACACATACTTACACCAAGTAACAAATTCATACACTGACACCCAGTAACAAAGACATACACTGACACCAAGTCACAAAGAAATACACTGATACCAAGTAACACAGACACACACTTACACCAAGTAACACAGACATACACTGACACCCAGTAACACAGACGCACACTTACACCAAGTAACACAGACATACACTGACACCAAGTAACAAAGAAATACAATGATACCCAGGAACACAGACACACACTGACACCAAGTAACACAGACACACACTTACACCAAGTAACAAAGGCATACACTTACACCCAGTAACACAGGCATACACTGCCACCAAGGAACAAAGACATGCAATTACACCAAGGAACAAAGACACACACTTACACCAAGTAACAAAGACAGACACTGATACCCAGTAACACAGACACAAACTTACACCAAGTAACAAAGACATACACTGACACTCAGTAGCACAAACAAACACACACTGACACCCAGTAACACAGAGAAACACTAATAAATAGTAACAAAGACATACACTGACAGCAAGTAACACAGACATACACTGACACCAAGTAGCACAGATATACACTGGCACCAAGTAACACAGACACACACTTACACCAAGTCACAAAGAAATACACTTACACCACGTAACACAGACATACACTTACACCAAGTAACATAGACATACACTGACACCAAGTAACAAAGACATACAATTACACCAAGTAACAAAGACACACACTTACACCAAGTAACACAGATATACACTGGCACCAAGTAACAAAGACATGCACTTACACCAAGTAACACAGACACACACGGACACCAAGTAACAAAGACACACACATACACCAAGTAACACAGACACACTCTGACACCCAGTAACACAGACACACACTGACACCCAGTAACAAAGACACACACTGACACCCAGTAACAAAGACATACACTGACACCTAGTCACAAAGACATACACTGATACCCAGTAACACAGACACACACTTACACCAAGTAACACAGACATACACTGACACCCAGTAACACAGACGCACACTTACATCTAGTAACACAGACATACACTTAAACCAAGTAACACAGACACACAATGATACCCAGTAACACAGACACATACCTACACCAAGTAACAAAGACACACACTGACACCCAGTAACAAAGACATACACTGACACCTAGTCACAAAGACATACACTGATACCCAGTAACACAGACACACACTTACTCCAAGTAACACAGACATACACTGACACCCAGTAACACAGACGCACACTTACACCAAGTAACACAGACATACACTGACACCAAGTAACAAAGACATACAATGATACCCAGGAACACAGACACAAACTTACACCAAGTAACAAAGACATACACTTACACCCAGTAACACAGGCATACACAGACACCAAGGAACAAAGACACACGTTTACACCAAGTAACAAAGACAGACACTGATACCCAGTAACACAGACACAAACTTACACCAAGTAACAAAGACATACACTGACACTCAATAGCACAAACAAACACACACTGACACCCAGTAACACAGAGAAACACTAATAAACAGTAACAAAGACATACACTGACACCAAGTAACACAGACACACACTGACACCCAGTAACAAAGAAATACACTGATACCAAGTCACAAAGCCATACACTGATACCCAGTAACACAGACACACACTGACACCAAGTAACACAGACATACACTGACACCAAGTCATTAAAACACACACTGACACCCAGCAGCAAAGACATACACTGACACCAAGTCACAAAGACATACACTGATACACAGGAACACAGACACACACTGACACCCAGTAACAAAGACATAAACTGATACCAAGTACCAAAGACATACACTGATACCCAGTAACACAGACACACACTTACACCAAGTAACAAAGACATACACTGACACCCAGTAACACAGACACACACTTACACCAAGTAACACATACATACACTGACACCCAGTAACACAGACACACATGGACACCAAGTAACAAAGACACACACTTACACCAAGTAACACAGACACACACTGACACCCAGTAACAAAGACACACACTTACACCAAGTAACACAGACATACACTGACACCAAGTAACAAAGACACACACTTACACCAAGTAACACAGACATACACTGACACCAAGTAACAAAGAAATACACTGAACCCAGTAACACAGACACACACTTACACCAAGTAACAAAGACACACACTTACACCAAGTAACAAAGACATACACTGAAACCCAGTAACACAGACACACTGTTACACCAAGTAACAAAGAAAGACACTGACACCCCGTAACACAGACACACACTTACACCAAGTAAAAAAGACATACACTGACACCCAGTAACAAAGACATACACTGACACCCAGTAACAAACACACACAGGGACACCAAGTAACAAAGACACACACTTACACCAAGTAACACAGACACACACTGACACCCAGTAACACAGACACACACTTACACCCAGTAACACAGACATACACTGACAGCAAGTAACAAAGACACACACTTACACCAAGTAACACAGACACACACTGATACCCAGTAACACAGACACATACTTACACCAAGTAAGAAAGACACACACTGACACCCAGGAACAAAGACATACACTGACACCTAGTCACAAAGACATACACTGATACCCAGTAACACAGACACACACTTACACCAAGTAACACAGACATACACTGACACCCAGTAACACAGACGCACACTTACACCAAGTAACACAGACATACACTGACACCAAGTAACAAAGACATACAATGATACCCAGGAACACAGACACAAACTTACACCAAGTAACAAAGACATACACTTACACCCAGTAACACAGGCATACACAGACACCAAGGAACAAAGACACACGTTTACACCAAGTAACAAAGACAGACACTGATACCCAGTAACACAGACACAAACTTACACCAATTAACAAAGACATACACTGACAGTCAATAGCACAAACAAACACACACTGACACCCAGTAACACAGAGAAACACTAATAAACAGTAACAAAGACATACACTGACACCAAGTAACACAGACACACACTGACACCCAGTAACAAAGACATACACTGATACCAAGTCACAAAGACATACACTGATACCCAGTAACACAGACATACACTGACACAAAGTAACAAAGAAATACACTGATACCCAGTAACACAGACACACACTTACACCAAGTAACACAGACATACACTGACACCAAGTCATTAAAACACACACTGACACCCAGCAGCAAAGACATACACTGACACCAAGTCACAAAGACATACACTGATACCCAGGAACACAGACACACACTGACACCCAGTAACAAAGACATACACTGATACCAAGTACCAAAGACATACACTGATACCCAGTAACACAGACACACACTTACACCAAGTAACAAAGACATACACTGACACCCAGTAACACAGACACACACTTACACCAAGTAACAAATACATACACTGACACCCAGTAGCACAGACACACATGGACACCAAGTAACAAAGACACACACTTACACCAAGTAACACAGACACACACTGACACCCAGTAACACAGACACACACTTACACCAAGTAACACAGACATACACTGACACCAAGTAACAAAGACACACACTTACACCAAGTAACACAGACAAACACTGACACCAAGTAACAAAGACATACACTGATACCCAGTAACACAGACACACACTTACACCAAGTAACACAGACATACACTTACACCAAGTAACAAAGACATACACTGAAACCCAGTAACACAGACACACTGTTACACCAAGTAACAAAGAAAGACACTGATACCCCGTAACACAGACACACACTTACACCAAGTAAAAAAGACACACACGGACACCAAGTAACAAAGACACACACTGACACCCAGTAAAACAGACACACACTTACACCCAGTAACACAGACATACACTGACACCAAGCAACAAAGACATACACTGATACCCAGGAACACAGACACACACTTACACCAAGTAACACAGACACACACTTACACCAAGTAACAAAGACACGCTTACACCAAGTAACGCAGACATACACTGACACCAAGTCCCAAAGACATACACTGATACCAAGTCACAAAGTCATCCACTGATACCCAGCAGCACAGACACACACTGACACCAAGTAACAAAGACATACACTGACACCAAGTCACAATGAGATACACTTACACCAAGTATTTTGACATACACTGACACCAAGTAACAAAGACATACACTGATACCCAGTAACACAGACACACACTTACACCAAGTAACAAAGACATACACTGACACCAAGTCACAAAGACACACACTGACACCCAGTAACAAAGACATACACTGACACCAATTCACAAAGACATACACTGATACCCAGTAACACAGACACACACTTACACCAAGTAACACAGACATACACTGACACCCAGTAACACAGACGCACACTTACACCAAGTAACAAAGACATACACTGACACCCAGTAACAAAGACATACACTGACACCCAGTAACACAGACACACACGGACACCAAGTAAAAAAGACACAGACTTACACCAAGTAACACAGACACACACTGACACCCAGTAACACAGACACACACTTACACCAAGTAACACATACATACACTGACACAAAGTAACAAAGACATACACTGATACCCAGTAACACAGACACACACTTACACCAAGTAACACAGACATACACTGACACCAAGTCATTAAAACACACACTGACACCCAGCAGCAAAGACATACACTGACACCAAGTCACAAAGACATACACTGATACCCAGGAACACAGACACACTGACACCCAGTAACAAAGACATACACTGATACCAAGTAACAAAGACATACACTGATACCCAGTAACACAGACACACACTTACACCAAGTAACAAAGACATACACTGACACCCAGTAACACAGACACACACTTACACCAAGTAACAAAGACATACACTGACACCCAGTAACACAGACACGCATGGACACCAAGTAACAAAGACACACACTTACACCAAGTAACACTGACACACACTGACACCCAGTAACACAGACACATACTTACACCAAGTAACACAGACATACACTGACACCAAGTAACAAAGACACACACTTACACCAAGTAACACAGACATACACTGACACCAAGTAACAAAGACATACACTGATACCCAGTAACACAGACACACACTTTCACCAAGTAACACAGACATACACATACACCAAGTAACAAAGACATACACTGAAACCCAGTAACACAGACACACTGTTACACCAAGTAACAAAGAAAGACACTGATACCCAGTAACACAGACACACACTTACACCAAGTAAAAAAACATACACTGACACCCAGTAACACAGACATACACTGACACCAAGCAACAAAGACATACACTGATACCCAGGAACACAGACACACACTTACACCAAGTAACACAGACACACACTTACACCAAGTAACAAAGACACGCTTACACCAAGTAACGCAGACATACACTGACACCAAGTCCCAAAGACATACACTGATACCAAGTCACAAAGACATCCACTGATACCCAGCAGCACAGACACACACTGACACCAAGTAACAAAGACATACACTGACACCAAGTCACAATGAGATACACTTACACCAAGTATTTTGACATACACTGACACCAAGTAACAAAGACATACACTGATACCCAGTAACACAGACACACACTTACACCAAGTAACAAAGACATACACTGACACCAAGTCACAAAGACACACACTGACACCCAGTAACAAAGACATACACTGACACCAATTCACAAAGACATACACTGATACCCAGTAACACAGACACACACTTACACCAAGTAACACAGACATACACTGACACCCAGTAACACAGACGCACACTTACACCAAGTAACAAAGACATACACTGACACCCAGTAACAAAGACATACACTGACACCCAGTAACACAGACACACACGGACACCAAGTAAAAAAGACACAGACTTACACCAAGTAACACAGACACACACTGACACCCAGTAACACAGACACACACTTACACCAAGTAACACATACATACACTGACACAAAGTAACAAAGACATACACTGATACCCAGTAACACAGACACACACTTACACCAAGTAACACAGACATACACTGACACCAAGTCATTAAAACACACACTGACACCCAGCAGCAAAGACATACACTGACACCAAGTCACAAAGACATACACTGATACCCAGGAACACAGACACACTGACACCCAGTAACAAAGACATACACTGATACCAAGTAACAAAGACATACACTGATACCCAGTAACACAGACACACACTTACACCAAGTAACAAAGACATACACTGACACCCAGTAACACAGACACACACTTACACCAAGTAACAAAGACATACACTGACACCCAGTAACACAGACACGCATGGACACCAAGTAACAAAGACACACACTTACACCAAGTAACACTGACACACACTGACACCCAGTAACACAGACACATACTTACACCAAGTAACACAGACATACACTGACACCAAGTAACAAAGACACACACTTACACCAAGTAACACAGACATACACTGACACCAAGTAACAAAGACATACACTGATACCCAGTAACACAGACACACACTTTCACCAAGTAACACAGACATACACATACACCAAGTAACAAAGACATACACTGAAACCCAGTAACACAGACACACTGTTACACCAAGTAACAAAGAAAGACACTGATACCCAGTAACACAGACACACACTTACACCAAGTAAAAAAACATACACTGACACCCAGTAACAAAGACATACACTGACACCCAGTAACAGAGACACACACGGACACCAAGTAACAAAGACACACACTTACACCAAGTAACACAGACACGCACTGACACCCAGTAACACAGACACACACTTACACCCAGTAACACAGACATACACTGACAACAATTAACAAAGACATACACTGATACCCAGGTACACAGACACACACTTACACCAAGTAACACAGACACACACTTACACCAAGTAACAAAGACACACTTACACCAAGTAACACAGACATACACTGACACCAAGTAACAAAGACATACAATTACACCAAGTAACAAAGACACACACTTACACCAAGTAACACAGATATACACTGGCACCAAGTTACAAAGACATGCACTTACACCAAGTAACACAGACACACACGGACACCAAGTAACAAAGACATACACTGATACCCAGTAACACAGACACACACTTACACCAAGTAACAAAGACATACACTGACACCCAGTCACAAAGACATACACTGATACCAAGTAACACAGACACACACTTACACCAAGTAACACAGACATACACTGACACCCAGTAACACAGACGCACACTTACACAAAGTAACACAGACATACACTGACACCAAGTAACAAAGACATACAATGATACCCAGGAACACAGACACACACTGACACCAAGTAACACAGACACACACTTACACCCTGTAACACAGGCATACACTTACACCCTGTAACACAGGCATACACTGACACCAAGGAACAAAGACATGCAATTACACCAAGGAACAAAGACACACACTTACACCAAGTAACAAAGACAGACACTGATACCCAGTAACACAAACACAAACTTACACCAAGTATCAAAGACATACACTGGCACTCAGTAGCACAAACAAACACACACTGACACCCAGTAACACAGAGAAACACTAATAAACAGTAACAAAGACTTACACTGACACCAAGTAACACAGACATACACTGACACCAAGTAACAAAGAAATACAATTACACCAAGTAACACAGACACACACTTACACCAAGTAACACAGACATACACTGACACCAAGTAACAAAGACATACAATTACACCAAGTAACAAAGACACACACTTACACCAAGTAACACAGATATACACTGGCACCAAGTAACAAAGACATGCACTTACACCAAGTAACACAGACAGACACGGACACCAAGTAACAAAGACACACACTGACACCAAGTAACACAGACACACACTGACATCCAGTAACACAGACACATACTTACACCAAGTAACAAAGACACACACTGACACCCAGTAACAAAGACATACACTGACACCTAGTCACAAAGATATACACTGATACCCAGTAACACAGACACACACTTACACCAAGTAACAAAGAAAGACACTGATACCCCGTCACACAGACACACACTTACACCAAGTAAAAAAGACATACACTGACACCCAGTAACAGAGACACACACGGACACCAAGTAACAAAGACACACACTTACACCAAGTAACACAGACAAACACTGACACCCAGTAATACAGACACACACTTTCACCCAGTAACACAGACATACACTGACACCAAGTAACAAAGACACACACTTACACCAAGTAACACAGACACACACTGATACCAATTAACACAGACACATACTTACACCAAGTAACAAAGACACACACTGACACCCAGTAACAAAGACATACACTGACACCTAGTCACAAAGACATACACTGATACCCAGTAACACAGACACACACTTACACCAAGTAACACAGACATACAATGATACCCAGGAACACAGACACAAACTTGCACCAAGTAACAAAGACATACACTTACACCCAGTAACACAGGCATACACAGACACCAAGGAACAAAGACACACGTTTACACCAAGTAACAAAGTCAGACACTGATACCCAGTAACACAGACACAAACTTACAACAAGTAACAAAGACATACACTGACACTCAATAGCACAAACAAACACACACTGACACCCAGTAACACAGAGAAACACTAATAAACAGTAACAAAGACATACACTGACACCAAGTAAAACAGACACACACTGACACCGAGTAACAAAGACATACACTGATACCAAGTCACAAAGACATACACTGATACCCAGTAACACAGACATACACTGACACAAAGTAACAAAGACATACACTGATACCCAGTAACACAGACACACACTTACACCAAGTAACACAGACATACACTGACACCAAGTCATTAAAACACACACTGACACCCAGCAGCAAAGACATACACTGACACCAAGTCACAAAGACATACACTGATACCCAGGAACACAGACACACACTGACACCCAGTAACAAAGACATACACTGATACCAAGTACCAAAGACATACACTGATACCCAGTAACACAGACACAAACTTACACCAAGTAACAAAGACATACACTGACACCCAGTAACACAGACACACACTTACACCAAGTAACAAATACATACACTGACACCCAGTGACACAGACACACATGGACACCAAGTAACAAAGACACACACTTAGACCAAGTAACACAGACACACACTGACACCCAGTAACACAGACACACACTTACACCAAGTAACACAGACATACACTGACACCAAGTAACAAAGACACACACTTACACCAAGTAACACAGACATACAATGACACCAAGTAACAAAGACATACACTGAAACCCAGTAACACAGACACACTGTTACACCAAGTAACAAAGAAAGACACTGATACCCCGTAACACAGACACACACTTACACCAAGTAAAAAAGAAATACACTGACACCCAGTAACAGAGACACACACGGACACCAAGTAACAAAGACACACACTTACACCAAGTAACACAGACACACACTGACACCCAGTAACACAGACACACACTTACACCCAGTAACACAGACATACACTGACACCAAGCAACAAAGACATACACTGATACCCAGGAACACAGACACACACTTACACCAAGTAACAAAGACACGCTTACACCAAGTAACACAGACATACACTGACACCAAGTCCCAAAGACATACACTGATACCAAGTCACAAAGACATCCACTGATACCCAGCAGCACAGACACACACTGACACCAAGTAACAAAGACATACACTGACACCAAGTAACAATGAGATACACTTACACCAAGTATTTTGACATACACTGACACCAAGTAACAAAGACATAGACTGATACCCAGTAACACAGACACACACTTACACCAAGTAACAAAGACATACACTGACACCAAGTCACAAAGTCACACACTGACACCCAGTAACAAAGACATGCACTGACACCAATTCACAAGGACATACACTGATACCCAGTAACACAGACACACACTTACACCAAGTAACACAGACATACACTGACACCCAGTAACACAGACGCACACTTACACCAAGTAACAAAGACATAGACTGACACACAGTAACAAAGACATACACTGACACCCAGTAACACAGACACACACGGACACCAAGTAAAAAAGACACAGACTTGCACCAAGTAACACAGACACACACTGAAACCCAGTAACACAGACACACACTTACACCAAGTAACAAAGACATACACTGACACAAAGTAACAAAGACATACACTGATACCCAGTAACACAGACACACACTTACACCAAGTAACACAGACATACACTGACACCAAGTCATTAAAACACACACTGACACCCAGCAGCAAAGACATACACTGACACCAAGCCACAAAGACATACACTGATACCCAGGAACACAGACACACTGACACCCAGTAACAAAGACATACACTGATACCAAGTAACAAAGACATACACTGATACCCAGTAACACAGACACACACTTACACCAAGTAACAAAGACATACACTGACACCCAGTAACAAAGACACACACTTACACCAAGTAACACAGACATACACTGACACCAAGTAACAAAGACATACACTGAAACCCAGTAACACAGACACACTGTTACACCAAGTAACAAAGAAAGACACTGATACCCAGTAACACAGACACACACTTACACCAAGTAAAAAAGACATACACTGACACCCAGTAACAAAGACATACACTGACACCCAGTAACAGAGACACACACGGCCACCAAGTAACAAAGACACACACTTACACCAAGTAACACAGACACACACTGACACCCAGTAACACAGACAGACACTTACACCCAGTAACACAGACATACACTGACACCAAGTAACAAAGACATACACTGATACCCAGGAACACAGACACACACTTACACCAAGTAACACAGACACACACTGACACCAAGTAACAAAGACATACAATTACACCAAGTAACAAAGACACACACTTACACCACGTAACACAGATATACACTGGCACCAAGTAACAAAGACATGCACTTACACCAAGTAACACAGACACACACGGACACCAAGTAACACAGACACACACTGACACCCAGTAACACAGAAACACACTGACACCCAGTAACAAAGACACACACTGACACCCAGTCACAAAGACATACACTGATACCAAGTAACACAGACACACACTTACACCAAGTAACACAGACATACACTGACACCCAGTAACACAGACGCAAACTTACACAAAGTAACACAGACATACACTGACACCAAGTAACAAAGACAGACACTGATTCCCAGTAACACAGACGCAAACTTACGCCAAGTATCAAAGACATACACTGACACTCAGTAGCACAAACAAACACACACTGACAACCAGTAACACAGAGAAACACTAATAAACAGTAACAAAGACTTACACTGACACCAGGTAACACAGACATACACTGACACCAAGTAACAAAGAAATACAATTACACCAAGTAACAAAGACACACACTTACACCAAGTAACACAGATATACACTGGCACCAAGTAACACAGACACACACTTACACCAAGTAACAAAGACATACAGTTACACCAAGTAACACAGACATACACTGACACCAAGTAACAAAGACATACAATTGCACCAAGTAACAAAGACACACACTTACACCAAGTAACACAGATATACACTGGCACCAAGTAACAAAGACATGCACTTACACCAAGTAACACAGACACACACGGACACCAAGTAACAAAGACACACACTTACACCAAGTAACACAGACACACACTGACACCCAGTAACACAGACACATACTTACACCAAGTTACAAAGACACACACTGACACCCAGTAACAAAGACATACACTGACACCTAGTCACAAAGATATACACTGATACCCAGTAACACAGACACACACTTACACCAAGTAACACAGACATACACTGACACCCAGTAACACAGACGCACACTTACACCAAGTAACACAGACATACACTGACACCAAGTAACAAAGACATACAATGATACCCAGGAACACAGACACACACTTACACCAAGTAACACAGACACGCACTTACACCAAGTAACAAAGACATACACTTACACCCAGTAACACAGGCATACACAGACACCAAGGAACAAAGACACACACTTACACCAAGTAACAAAGACAGACCCTGATACCCAGTAACAAAGACATACACTGACACCAAGTCACAAAGACATACACTGATACCAAGCAACACAGACACACACTTACACCAAGTAACACAGACATACACTGACACCCAGTAACACAGACGCAAACTTACACCAAGTAACACAGACACACACTTACACCAAGTAACAAAGACATACGCTTTCACCAAGTAACACAGACATGCACTTACACCAAGTAACAAAGACATACACTGAAACCCAGTAACACAGACACACTGTTACACCAAGTAACAAAGAAAGACACTGATACCCAATAACACAGACACACACTTACACCAAGTAAAAAAGACATGCACTGACACCCAGTAACAAAGACATACACTGACACCCAGTAAACGAGACACACACGGACACCAAGTAACAAAGACACACACTTACACCAAGTAACACAGACACACACTGACACCCAGTAACACAGACACACACTTACACCCAGTAACACAGACAAACACTGACACCAAGTAACAAAGACATACACTGATACCCAGGAACACAGACACACACTTACACCAAGTAACACAGACACACACTGACACCAAGTAACAAAGACATACAATTACACCAAGTAACAAAGACACACACTTACACCAAGTAACACAGATATACACTGGCACCAAGTAACAAAGACATGCACTTACACCAAGTAACACAGACACACACGGACACCAAGTAACAAAGACACATACTTACACCAAGTAACACAGACACACACTGACACCCAGTTACACAGAAACATACTTACACCAAGTAACAATGACACACACTGACACCCAGTAACAAAGACATACACTGACACCAAGTCACAAAGACATACACTGATACCAAGCAACACAGACACACACTTACACCAAGTAACACAGACATACACTGACACCCAGTAACACAGACGCACACTTACACCAAGTAACACAGACATACACTGACACCAAGTAACAAAGACATACAATGATACCCAGGAACACAGACACACACTGACACCAAGTTTCACAGACACACACTTACACCAAGTAACAAAGGCATTCACTTACACCCAGTAACACAGGCATACACTGACACCAAGGAACAAAGACATGCAATTTCACCAAGGAACAAAGACAGACACTGATACCCAGTAACACAGACACAAACTTACACCAAGTAACAAAGACATACACTGACACTCAGTAGCACAAACAAACATACACTGAAACCAAGTAACACAGACATACACTGACACCAAGTAACAAAGAAATACAATTACACCAAGTAACAAAGACACAGACTTACACCAAGTAACACAGACATACACTTGCACCAAGTAACACAGACACACACTTACACCAAGTAACAAAGACATACACTTACACCAAGTAACACAGACATACACTGACACCAAGTAACAAAGAAATACAATTACACCAAGTAACAAAGACACAGACTTACACCAAGTAACACAGACATACACTTGCACCAAGTAACACAGACACACACTTACACCAAGTAACAAAGACATACACTTACACCAAGTAACACAGACATACACAGACACCAAGTAACAAAGACATACAATTACACCAAGTAACAAAGACACACACTTACACCAAGTAACACAGATATACACTGGCACCATGTAACAAAGACATGCACTTCCACCAAGTAACACAGACACACACGGACACCAAGTAACAAAGACACACACTTACACCAAGTAACACAGACACACACTGACATCCAGTAACACAGACACATACTTACACCAAGTAACAAAGACACACACTGACACCCAGTAACAAAGGCATACACTGACACCTAGTCACAAAGACATACACTGATACCCAGTAACACAGACACACACTTACACCAAGTAACACAGACATACACTGACACCCAGTAACACAGACGCACACATACACCAAGTAACACAGACATACACTGACACCAAGGAACAAAGACATACAATGATACCCAGGAACACAGACACACACTTACACCAAGTAACACAGACACACACTTACACCAAGTAACAAAGACATACACTTACACCCAGTAACACAGGCATACACAGACACCAAGGAACAAAGACACACACTTACACCAAGTAACAAAGACAGACACTGATACCCAGTAACACAGACACAAACTTACACCAAGTAACAAAAACATACACTGACACTCAATAGCACAAACAAACACACACTGACACCCAGTAACACAGAGAAACACTAATAAACAGTAACAAAGACATACACTGACACCAAGTAACACAGACACACACTGACACCCAGTAACAAAGACATCCACTGACACCAAGTCCCAAAGACATACACTGTTACCAAGTCACAAAGACATAAACTGATACCCAGTAGCACAGACACACACTGACACCAAGTAACAAAGACACACATTTACACCAAGTAACAAAGACACACTTACACCAAGTAACACAGACATACACTGACACCCAGTAACAAAGACATACACTGACACCAAGTCCCAAAGACATACGCTGATACCAAGTCACAAAGACATCCACTGATAACCAGCAGCACAGACACACACTTACACCTAGTAACAAAGACATACACTGACACCAAGTAACAATGAGATACACTTACACCAAGTATTTTGACATACACTGACACCAAGTAACAATGACATACACTGATACCCAGTAACACAGACACACACTCACACCAAGTAACAAAGACATACACTGACACCAAGTCACAAAGACACACACTGACACCCAGTAACAAAGACATACACTGACACCAATTCACAAAGACATACACTGATACCCAGTAACACAGACACACACTTACACCAAGTAACACAGACATACACTGACACCCAGTAACACAGACGCACACTTACACCAAGTAACAAAGACATACACTGACACCCAGTAAAAAAGACATACACTGACACCCAGTAACACAGACACACACGGACACCAAGTAAAAAAGACACAGACTTACACCAAGTAACACAGACACACACTGACACCCAGTAACACAGACACACACTTACACCAAGTAACACAGACATACACTGACACAAAGTAACAAAGACATACACTGATACCCAGTAACACAGACACACACTTACACCAAGTAACACAGACATACACTGACACCAAGTCATTAAAACACACACTGACACCCAGCAGCAAAGACAGACACTGACACCAAGTCACAAAGACATACACTGATACCCAGGAACACAGACACACACTGACACCCAGTAACAAAGACATACACTGATACCAAGTAACAAAGACACACACTTACACCAAGTAACAAAGACATACACTGACACCCAGTAACACAGGCACACATGGACCCCAAGTAACAAAGACACACACTTACACCAAGTAACACTGACACACACTGACACCCAGTAACACAGACACACACTTACACCAAGTAACACAGACATACACTGACACCAAGTAACAAAGACACACACTTACACCAAGTAACACAGACATACACTGACACCAAGTAACAAAGACATACACTGATACCCAGTAACACAGACACACACTTACACCAAGTAACACAGACATACACTTACACCAAGTAACAAAGACATACACTGAAACCCAGTAACACAGACACACACTTACACCCAGTAACACAGACAAACACTGACACCAAGTAACAAAGACATACACTGATACCCAGGAACACAGACACACACTTACACCAAGTAACACAGACACACACTTACACCAAGTAACAAAGACGCACTTACACCAAGTAACACAGACATACACTGACGCCAAGTAACAAAGACATACAATTACACCAAGTAACAAAGACACACACTTACACCAAGTAACACAGATATACACTGGCACCAAGTAACAAAGACATGCACTTACACCAAGTAACACAGACACACACTGACACCCAGTTACACAGACACATACTTACACCAAGTAACAAAGACACACACTGACACCCAGTAACAAAGACATACACTGATACCAAGCAACACAGACACACACTTACACCAAGTAACACAGACATACACTGACACCCAGTAACACAGACGCACACTTACACCAAGTAACACAGACATACACTGACACCAAGTAACAAAGACATACAATGATACCCAGGAACACAGACACACACTGACACCAAGTTTCACAGACACACACTTACACCAAGTAACAAAGGCATTCACTTACACCCAGTAACACAGGCATACACTGACACCAAGGAACAAAGACATGCAATTTCACCAAGGAACAAAGACAGACACTGATACCCAGTAACACAGACACAAACTTACACCAAGTAACAAAGACATACACTGACACTCAGTAGCACAAACAAACATACACTGAAACCAAGTAACACAGACATACACTGACACCAAGTAACAAAGAAATACAATTACACCAAGTAACAAAGACACAGACTTACACCAAGTAACACAGACATACACTTGCACCAAGTAACACAGACACACACTTACACCAAGTAACAAAGACATACACTTACACCAAGTAACACAGACATACACAGACACCAAGTAACAAAGACATACAATTACACCAAGTAACAAAGACACACACTTACACCAAGTAACACAGATATACACTGGCACCATGTAACAAAGACATGCACTTACACCAAGTAACACAGACACACACGGACACCAAGTAACAAAGACACACACTTACACCAAGTAACACAGACACACACTGACATCCAGTAACACAGACACATACTTACACCAAGTAACAAAGACACACACTGACACCCAGTAACAAAGGCATACACTGACACCTAGTCACAAAGACATACACTGATACCCAGTAACACAGACACACACTTACACCAAGTAACACAGACATACACTGACACCCAGTAACACAGACGCACACATACACCAAGTAACACAGACATACACTGACACCAAGGAACAAAGACATACAATGATACCCAGGAACACAGACACACACTTACACCAAGTAACACAGACACACACTTACACCAAGTAACAAAGACATACACTTACACCCAGTAACACAGGCATACACAGACACCAAGGAACAAAGACACACACTTACACCAAGTAACAAAGACAGACACTGATACCCAGTAACACAGACACAAACTTACACCAAGTAACAAAAACATACACTGACACTCAATAGCACAAACAAACACACACTGACACCCAGTAACACAGAGAAACACTAATAAACAGTAACAAAGACATACACTGACACCAAGTAACACAGACACACACTGACACCCAGTAACAAAGACATACACTGACACCAAGTCCCAAAGACATACACTGTTACCAAGTCACAAAGACATAAACTGATACCCAGCAGCACAGACACACACTGACACCAAGTAACAAAGACACACACTTACACCAAGTAACAAAGACACACTTACACCAAGTAACACAGACATACACTGACACCCAGTAACAAAGACATACACTGACACCAAGTCCCAAAGACATACACTGATACCAAGTCACAAA
Source organism: Heterodontus francisci (assembly GCF_036365525.1). NCBI lineage: Eukaryota > Metazoa > Chordata > Chondrichthyes > Heterodontiformes > Heterodontidae > Heterodontus > Heterodontus francisci. The sequence continues at coordinate 6,226,117 of NW_027140989.1, read as the reverse complement.
GACATCCACTGATAACCAGCAGCACAGACACACACTGACACCAAGTAACAAAGACATACACTGACACCAAGTAACAATGAGATACACTTACACCAAGTATTTTGACATACACTGAAACCAAGTAACAATGACATACACTGATACCCAGTAACACAGACACACACTCACACCAAGTAACAAAGACATACACTGACACCAAGTAACAATGAGATACACTTACACCAAGTATTTTGACATACACTGACACCAAGTAACAATGACATACACTGATACCCAGTAACACAGACACACACTTACACCAAGTAACACAGACATACACTGACACCAAGTCATTAAAACACACACTGACACCCAGCAGCAAAGACAGACACTGACACCAAGTCACAAAGACATACACTGATACCCAGGAACACAGACACACACTGACACCCAGTAACAAAGACATACACTGATACCAAGTAACAAAGACACACACTTACACCAAGTAACAAAGACATACACTGACACCCAGTAACACAGGCACACATGGACACCAAGTAACAAAGACACACACTTACACCAAGTAACACTGACACACACTGACACCCAGTAACACAGACACACACTTACACCAAGTAACACAGACATACACTGACACCAAGTAACAAAGACACACACTTACACCAAGTAACACAGACATACACTGACACCAAGTAACAAAGACATACACTGATACCCAGTAACACAGACACACACTTACACCAAGTAACACAGACATACACTTACACCAAGTAACAAAGACATACACTGAAACCCAGTAACACAGACACACACTTACACCCAGTAACACAGACAAACACTGACACCAAGTAACAAAGACATACACTGATACCCAGGAACACAGACACACACTTACACCAAGTAACACAGACACACACTTACACCAAGTAACAAAGACGCACTTACACCAAGTAACACAGACATACACTGACGCCAAGTAACAAAGACATACAATTACACCAAGTAACAAAGACACACACTTACACCAAGTAACACAGATATACACTGGCACCAAGTAACAAAGACATGCACTTACACCAAGTAACACAGACACACACTGACACCCAGTTACACAGACACATACTTACACCAAGTAACAAAGACACACACTGACACCCAGTAACAAAGGCATACACTGACACCTAGTCACAAAGACATACACTGATACCCAGTAACACAGACACACACTTACACCAAGTAACACAGACATACACTGACACCCAGTAACACAGACGCACACATACACCAAGTAACACAGACATACACTGACACCAAGGAACAAAGACATACAATGATACCCAGGAACACAGACACACACTTACACCAAGTAAAACAGACACACACTTACACCAAGTAACAAAGACATACACTTACACCCAGTAACACAGGCATACACAGACACCAAGGAACAAAGACACACACTTACACCAAGTAACAAAGACAGACACTGATACCCAGTAACACAGACACAAACTTACACCAAGTAACAAAAACATACACTGACACTCAATAGCACAAACAAACACACACTGACACCCAGTAACACAGAGAAACACTAATAAACAGTAACAAAGACATACACTGACACCAAGTAACACAGACACACACTGACACCCAGTAACAAAGACATACACTGACACCAAGTCCCAAAGACATACACTGTTACCAAGTCACAAAGACATAAACTGATACCCAGCAGCACAGACACACACTGACACAAAGTAACAAAGACGCACACTTACACCAAGTAACAAAGACACACTTACACCAAGTAACACAGACATACACTGACACCCAGTAACAAAGACATACACTGACACCAAGTGCCAAAGACATACACTGATACCAAGTCACAAAGACATCCACTGATAACCAGCAGAACAGACACACACTGACACCAAGTAACAAAGACATACACTGACACCAAGTAACAATGAGATACACTTACACCAAGTATTTTGACATACACTGACACCAAGTAACAATGACATACACTGATACCCAGTAACACAGACACACACTTACACCAAGTAACAAAGACATACACTGACACCAAGTCACAAAGACACACACTGACACCCAGTAACAAAGACATACACTGACACCAATTCACAAAGACATACACTGATACCCAGTAACACAGACACACACTTACACCAAGTAACACAGACATACACTGACACCCAGTAACACAGACGCACACTTACACCAAGTAACAAAGACATACACTGACACCCAGTAACAAAGACATACACTGACACCCAGTAACACAGACACACACGGACACCAAGTAAAAAAGACACAGACTTACACCAAGTAACACAGACACACACTGACACCCAGTAACACAGACACACACTTACACCAAGTAACACAGACATACACTGACACAAAGTAACAAAGACATACACTGATACCCAGTAACACAGACACACACTTACACCAAGTAACACAGACATACACTGACACCAAGTCATTAAAACACACACTGACACCCAGCAGCAAAGACAGACACTGACACCAAATCACAAAGACATACACTGATACCCAGGAACACAGACACACACTGACACCCAGTAACAAAGACATACACTGATACCAAGTAACAAAGACACACACTTACACCAAGTAACAAAGACATACACTGACACCCAGTAACACAGGCACACACTGACACCCAGTAACACAGACACACACTTACACCAAGTAACACAGACATACACTGACACCATGTAACAAAGACACACACTTACACCAAGTAACACAGACATACACTGACACCAAGTAACAAAGACATACACTGATACCCAGTAACACAGACACACACTTACACCAAGTAACACAGACATACACTTACACCAAGTAACAAAGACATACACTGAAACCCAGTAACACAGACACACTGTTACACCAAGTAACAAAGAAAGACACTGATACCCAGTAACACAGACACACACTTACACCAAGTAAAAAAGACATACACTGACACCCAGTAACAAAGACATACACTGACACCCAGTAACAGAGACACACACGGACACCAAGTAACAAAGACACACACTTACACCCAGTAACACAGACATACACTGACAACAAGTAACAAAGACATACACTGATACCCAGGAACACAGACACACACTTACACCAAGTAACACAGACACACACTTACACCAAGTAACAAAGACACACTTACACCAAGTAACACAGACATACACTGACACCAAGTAACAAAGACATACAATTACACCAAGTAACAAAGACACACACTTACACCAAGTAACACAAATATACACTGGCACCAAGTAACAAAGACATGCACTTACATCAAGTAACACAGACACACACGGACACCAAGTAACAAAGACACACACTTACACCAAGTAACACAGACACACACTGACACCCAGTAACACAGACACACACTGACACCCAGTAACAAAGACACACACTGACACCCAGTCACAAAGACATACACTGATACCAAGTAACACAGACACACACTTACACCAAGTAACACAGACATACCCTGACACCCAGTAACACAGACGCACACTTACACCAAGTAACACAGACATACACTGACACCAAGTAACAAAGACATACAATGATACCCAGGAACACAGACACACACTGACACCAAGTAACACAGACACACACTTACACCCTGTAACACAGGCATACACTTACACCCTGTAACACAGGCATACACTGACACCAAGGAACAAAGACATGCAATTACACCAAGGAACAAACACACACACTTACACCAAGTAACAAAGACAGACACTGATACCCAGTAACACAGACACAAACTTACACCAAGTAACAAAGACATACACTGACACTCAGTAGCACAAACAAACACACACTGACACCCAGTAACACAGAGAAACACTAATAAAAAGTAACAAAGACTTACACTGACACCAAGTAACACAGACACACACTGACACCAAGTAACAAAAAAATACAATTACACCAAGTAACAAAGACACACACTTACACCAAGTAACACAGATATACACTGGCACCAAGTAACACAGACACACACTTACACCAAGTAACAAAGACATACACGTACACCAAGTAACACAGACATACACTGACACCACGTAACAAAGACATAGAATTACACCAGTAACAAAGACACACACTTACACCAAGTAACACAGATATACACTGGCACCAAGTAACAAAGACATGCACTTACACCAAGTAACACAGACACACACGGACACCAAGTAACAAAGACACACACTTACACCAAGTAACACAGACACACACTGACACCCAGTAACAAAGACATACACTGACACCTAGTCACAAAGATATACACTGATACCCAGTAACACAGACACACACTTACACCAAGTAACACAGACATACACTGACACCCAGTAACACAGACGCACACTTACACCAAGTAACACAGACATACACTGACACCAAGTAACAGAGACATACAATGATACCCAGGAACACAGACACACACTTACACCAAGTAACACAGACACACACTTACACCAAGTAACAAAGACATACACTTACACCCAGTAACACAGGCCTGCACAGACACCAAGGAACAAAGACACACACTTACACCAAGTAACAAAGACAGACACTGATACCCAGTAACACAGACACAAACTTACACCAAGTAACACAGACACACACTTACACCAAGTAACACAGACATACACTGATACCCAGGAACACAGACACACACTTACACCAAGTAACACAGACACACACTTACACCAAGTAACAAAGACATACGCTTACACCAAGTAACACAGACATGCACTTACACCAAGTAAAAAAGACATACACTGAAACCCAGTAACACAGACACACATTTACACCAACTAAAAAAGACACACACTTACACCAAGTAACACAGACACACACTGACACCCAGGAACACAGACACACACTTACACCCAGTAACACAGACATACACGGGCACCAAGTAACAAAGACACAAACTTACACCAAGTAACACAGACACACACTGACACCCAGTAACACAGACACACACTTACACCCAGTAACACAGACATACACTGACACCAAGTAACACAGACACACACGGACACCAAGTAACAAAGACACATACTTACACCAAGTAACACAGACACACACTGACACCAAGTAACACAGACACACACTTACACAAAGTAACAAAGACGCACTTACACCAAGTAACACAGACATACACTGACACCAAGTAACAAAGACATGCACTTACACCAAGTAACACAGACACACACGGACACCAAGTAACAAAGACACATACTTACACAAAGTAACACAGACACACACTGACACCCAGTAACACAGACACATACTTACACCAAGTAACAAAGACACACACTGACACCCAGTAACAAAGACATACACTGACACCAAGTCACAAAGACATACACTGATACCAAGCAACACAGACACACACTTACACCAAGTAACACAGACATACACTGACACCCAGTAACACAGACGCACACTTACACCAAGTAACACAGACATACACTGACACCAAGTAACAAAGACATACAATGATACCCAGGAACACAGACACACACTGACACCAAGTTTCACAGACACACACTTACACCAAGTAACAAAGGCATACACTTACACCCAGTAACACAGGCATACACTGACACCAAGGAACAAAGACATGCAATTACACCAAGGAACAAAGACACACACTTACACCAAGTAACAAAGACAGACACTGATACCCAGTAACACAGACACAAACTTACACCAAGTAACAAAGACATACAGTGACACTCAGTAGCACAAACAAACATACACTGAAACCAAGTAACACAGACATACACTGACACCAGGTAACAAAGAAATACAATTACACCAAGTAACAAAGACACAGACTTACACCAAGTAACACAGATATACACTGGCACCAAGTAACACAGACACACACTTACACCAAGTAACAAAGACATACACTTACACCAAGTAACACAGACATACACTGACACCAAGTAACAAAGACATACAATTACACCAAGTAACAAAGACACACACTTTAACCAAGTAACACAGATATACACTGGCACCATGTAACAAAGACATGCACTTACACCAAGTAACACAGACACACACGGACACCAAGTAACAAAGACATACAATTACACCAAGTAACAAAGACACACACTTACAACAAGTAACACAAATATACACTGGCACCAAGTAACAAAGACATGCACTTACACCAAGTAACACAAACACACACGGACACCAAGTAACAAAGACACACACTTACACCAAGTAACACAGACACACACTGACACCCAGTAACACAGACACACACTGACACACAGTAACAAAGACACACACTGACACCCAGTCACAAAGACATACACTGATACCAAGTAACACAGACACACACTTACGCCAAGTAACACAGACATACCCTGACACCCAGTAACACAGACACAAACTTACACCAAGTAACAAAGACATACAGTGACACTCAGTAGCACAAACAAACATACACTGAAACCAAGTAACACAGACATACACTGACACCAGGTAACAAAGAAATACAATTACACCAAGTAACAAAGACACAGACTTACACCAAGTAACACAGATATACACTGGCACCAAGTAACACAGACACACACTTACACCAAGTAACAAAGACATACACTTACACCAAGTAACACAGACATACACTGACACCAAGTAACAAAGACATACAATTACACCAAGTAACAAAGACACACACTTTAACCAAGTAACACAGATATACACTGGCACCATGTAACAAAGACATGCACTTACACCAAGTAACACAGACACACACGGACACCAAGTAACAAAGACATACAATTACACCAAGTAACAAAGACACACACTTACAACAAGTAACACAAATATACACTGGCACCAAGTAACAAAGACATGCACTTACACCAATTAACACAGACACACACGGACACCAAGTAACAAAGACACACACTTACACCAAGTAACACAGACACACACTGACACCCAGTAACACAGACACACACTGACACCCAGTAACAAAGACACACACTGACACCCAGTCACAAAGACATACACTGATACCAAGTAACACAGACACACACTTACACCAAGTAACACAGACATACCCTGACACCCAGTAACACAGACGCACACTTACACCAAGTAACACAGACATACACTGACACCAAGTAACAAAGACATACAATGATACCCAGGAACACAGACACACACTTACACCAAGTAACACAGACACACACTGACACCAAGTAACAAAGACATACACTTACACCCAGTAACACAGGCCTGCACAGACACCAAGGAACAAAGACACACACTTACACCAAGTAACAAAGACAGACACTGATACCCAGTAACACAGACACAAACTTACACCATGTAACACAGACACACACTTACACCAAGTAACACAGACATACACTGATACCCAGGAACACAGACACACACTTACACCAAGTAACACAGACACACACTTACACCAAGTAACAAAGACATACGCTTACACCAAGTAACACAGACATGCACTTACACCAAGTAACAAAGACATACACTGAAACCCAGTAACACAGACACACATTTACACCAAGTAAAAAAGACACACACTTACACCAAGTAACACAGACACACACTGACACCCAGTAACACAGACACACACTTACACCCAGTAACACAGACATACACGGACACCAAGTCACAAAGACACAAACTTACACCAAGTAACACAGACACACACTGACACCCAGTAACACAGACACACACTTACACCCAGTAACACAGACATACACTGACACCAAGTAACACAGACACACACGGACACCAAGTAACAAAGACACATACTTACACCAAGTAACACAGACACACACTGACACCCAATAACACAGACACATACTTACACCAAGTAACAAAGACACACACTGACACCCAGTAACAAAGACATACACTGACACCAAGTCACAAAGACATACACTGATACCAAGCAACACAGACACACACTTACACCAAGTAACACAGACATACACTGACACCCAGTAACACAGACATACACTGACACCAAGTAACAAAGACATACAATGATACCCAGGAACACAGACACACACTGACACCAAGTTTCACAGACACACACTTACACCAAGTAACAAAGGCATACACTTACACCCAGTAACACAGGCATACACTGACACCAAGGAACAAAGACATGCAATTACACCAAGGTACAAAGACACACACTTACACCAAGTAACAAAGACTGACACTGATACCCAGTAACACAGACACAAACTTACACCAAGTAACAAAGACATACAGTGACACTCAGTAGCACAAACAAACATACACTGAATCCAAGTAACACAGACATACACTGACACCAGGTAACAAAGAAATACAATTACACCAAGTAACAAAGACACAGACTTACACCAAGTAACACAGATATACACTGGCACCAAGTAACACAGACACACACTTACACCAAGTAACAAAGACATACACTTACACCAAGTAACACAGACATACACTGACACCAAGTAACAAAGACATACAATTACACCAAGTAACAAATACACACACTTTAACCAAGTAACACAGATATACACTGGCACCATGTAACAAAGACATGCACTTACACCAAGTAACACAGACACACACGGACACCAAGTAACAAAGACATACAATTACACCAAGAAACAAAGACACACACTTACACCAAGTAACACAAATATACACTGGCACCAAGTAACAAAGACATGCACTTACACCAAGTAACACAGACACACACGGACACCAAGTAACAAAGACACACACTTACACCAAGTAACACAGACACACACTGACACCCAGTAACACAGACACACACTGACACCCAGTAACAAAGACACACACTGACACCCAGTCACAAAGACATACACTGATACCAAGTAACACAGACACACACTTACACCAAGTAACACAGACATACCCTGACACCCAGTAACACAGACGCACACTTACACCAAGTAACACAGACATACACTGACACCAAGTAACAAAGACATACAATGATACCCAGGAACACAGACACACACTGACACCAAGTAACACAGACACACACTTACACCCTGTAACACAGGCATACACTTACACCCTGTAACACAGGCATACACTGACACCAAGGAACAAAGACATGCAATTACACCAAGGAACAAACACACACACTTACACCAAGTAACAAAGACAGACACTGATACCCAGTAACACAGACACAAACTTACACCAAGTAACAAAGACATACACTGACACTCAGTAGCACAAACAAACACACACTCACACCCAGTAACACAGAGAAACACTAATAAAAAGTAACAAAGACTTACACTGACACCAAGTAACACAGACACACACTGACACCAAGTAACAAAGAAATACAATTACACCAAGTAACAAAGACACACACTTACACCAAGTAACACAGATATACACTGGCACCAAGTAACACAGACACACACTTACACCAAGTAACAAAGACATACACGTACACCAAGTAATACAGACATACACTGACACCAAGTAACAAAGACATACAATTACACCAGTAACAAAGACACACACTTACACCAAGTAACACAGATATACACTGGCACCAAGTAACAAAGACATGCACTTACACCAAGTAACACAGACACACACGGACAACAAGTAACAAAGACACACACTTACACCAAGTAACACAGACACACACTGACACCCAGTAACAGAGACACATACTTACACCAAGTAACAAAGACACACACTGACACCCAGTAACAAAGACATACACTGACACCTAGTCACAAAGATATACACTGATACCCAGTAACACAGACACACACTTACACCAAGTAACACAGACATACACTGACACCCAGTAACACAGACGCACACTTACACCAAGTAACACAGACATACACTGACACCAAGTAACAGAGGCATACAATGATACCCAGGAACACAGACACACACTTACACCAAGTAACACAGACACACACTTACACCAAGTAACAAAGACATACACTTACACCCAGTAACACAGGCCTGCACAGACAACAAGGAACAAAGACACACACTTACACCAAGTAACAAAGACAGACACTGATACCCAGTAACACAGACACAAACTTACACCAAGTAACACAGACACACACTTACACCAAGTAACACAGACATACACTGATACCCAGGAACACAAACACACACTTACACCAAGTAACACAGACACACACTTACACCAAGTAACAAAGACATACGCTTACACCAAGTAACACAGACATGCACTTACACCAAGTAACAAAGACATACACTGAAACCCAGTAACACAGACACACATTTACACCAAGTAAAAAAGACACACACTTACACCAAGTAACACAGACACACACTGATACCCAGTAACACAGACACACACTTACACCCAGTAACACAGACATACACGGACACCAAGTAACAAAGACACAAACTTACACCAAGTAACACAGACACACACTGACACCCAGTAACACAGACACACACTTACACCCAGTAACACAGACATACACTGACACCAAGTAACACAGACACACACGGACACCAAGTAACAAAGACACATACTTACACCAAGTAACACAGACACACACTGACACCAAGTAACACAGACACACACTTACACAAAGTAACAAAGACGCACTTACACCAAGTAACACAGACATACACTGACACCAAGTATCAAAGACATGCACTTACACCAAGTAACACAGACACACACGGACACCAAGTAACAAAGACACATACTTACACCAAGTAACACAGACACACACTGACACCCAGTAACATAGACACATACTTACACCAAGTAACAAAGACACACACTGACACCCAGTAACAAAGACATACACTGACTCCAAGTCACAAGTACATACACTGATACCAAGCAACACAGACACACACTTACACCAAGTAACACAGACATACACTGACACCCAGTAACACAGACGCACACTTACACCAAGTAACACAGACGCACACTTACACCAAGTAACACAGACATACAATGATACCCAGGAACACAGACACACACTGACACCAAGTTTCACAGACACACACTTACACCAAGTAACAAAGGCATACACTTACACCCAGTAACACAGGCATACACTGACACCAAGGAACAAAGACATGCAATTACACCAAGGAACAAAGACACACACTTACACCAAGTAACAAAGACAGACACTGATACCCAGTAACACAGACACAAACTTACACCAAGTAACAAAGACATACAGTGACACTCAGTAGCACAAACAAACATACACTGAAACCCAGTAACACAGACATACACTGACACCAGGTAACAAAGAAATACAATTACACCAAGTAACAAAGACACAGACTTACACGAAGTAACACAGATATACACTGGCACCAAGTAACACAGACACACACTTACACCAAGTAACAAAGACATACACTTACACCAAGTCACACAGACATACACTGACACCAAGAAACAAAGACATACAATTACACCAAGTAACAAAGACACACACTTTAACCAAGTAACACAGATATCCACTGGCACCATGTAACAAAGACATGCACTTACACCAATTAACACAGACACACACGGCCACCAAGTAACAAAGACACACACTTACACCAAGTAACACAGACACACACTGACATCCAGTAACACAGACACATACTTACACCAAGTAACAAAGACACTCACTGACACCTAGTCACAAAGACATACACTGATACCCAGTAACACAGACACACACTTACACCAAGTAATACAGACATACACTGATACCCAGGAACACAGACACACACTTACACCAAGTAGCACAGACACACACTTACACCAAGTAACAAAGACATACGCTTACACCAAGTAACACAGACATGCACTTACACAAAGTAACAAAGACATACACTGAAACCCAGTAACACAGACACACATTTACACCAAGTAAAAAAGACACACACTTACACCAAGTAACACAGACACACACTGACACCCAGTAACACAGACATACACGGACACCAAGTAACAAAGACACACACTTACACCAAGTAACACAGACACACACTGACACCCAGTAACACAGACACACACTTACACCCAGTAACACAGACATACACTGACACCAAGTAACACAGACACACACGGACACCAAGTAACAAAGACACATACTTACACCAAGTAACACAGACACACACTGACACCAAGTAACACAGACACAAACTTACACAAAGTAACAAAGACGCACTTACACCAAGTAACACAGACATACACTGACACCAAGTAACAAAGACATGCACTTACACCAAGTAACACAGACAGACACGGACACCAAGTAACAAAGACACATACTTACACCAAGTAACACAGACACACACTGACACCCAGTAACACAGACACATACTTACACCAAGTAACAAAGACACACACTGACACCCAGTAACAAAGACATACACTGACACCAAGTCACAAAGACATACACTGATACCAAGTAACACAGACATACACTGACACCCAGTAACATAGACGCACACCTACACCAAGTAACACAGACATACACTGACACCAAGTAACAAAGACATACAATGATACCCAGGAACACAGACACACACTGACACCAAGTTTCACAGACACACACTTACACCAAGTAACAAAGGCATACACTTACACCCAGTAACACAGGCATACACTGACACCAAGGAACAAAGACATGCAATTACACCAAGGAACAAAGACACACACTTACACCAAGTAACAAAGACAGACACTGATACCCAGTAGCACAGACACAAACTTACACCAAGTAACAAAGACATACAGTGACACTCAGTAGCACAAACAAACATACACTGAAACCAAGTAACACAGACATACACTGACACCAAGTAACAAAGAAATACAATTACACCAAGTAACAAAGACACAGACTTACACCAAGTAACACAGATATACACTGGCACCAAGTAACACAGACACAGACTTACACCAAGTAACAAAGACATACACTTACACCAAGTAACACAGGCATACACTGACACCAAGGAACAAAGACATGCAATTACACCAAGGAACAAAGACACACACTTACACCAAGTAACAAAGACAGACACTGATACCCAGTAACACAGACACAAACTTACACCAAGTAACAAAGACATACAGTGACACTCAGTAGCACAAACAAACATACACTGAAACCAAGTAACACAGACATACACTGACACCAAGTCACAAAGACATACACTGATAACCAGTAACACAGACACACACTTACACCAAGTAACACAGACATTCACTGACACCCAGTAACAAAGACATACACTGACACCCAGTAACACAGACACACACGGACACCAAGTAAAAAAGACACAGACTTACACCAAGTAACACAGACACTCACTGACACCCAGTAACACAGACACACACTTACACCATGTAACACAGACATACACTGACACAAAGTAACAAAGACATACACTGAAACCCAGTAACACAGGCACACACTTACACCAGGTAACACAGACATACACTGACACCAAGTCATTAAAACACACACTGACACCCAGCAGCAAAGACATACACTGACACCAAGTCACAAAGACAGACACTGATACCCAGGAACACAGACACACACTGACACCCAGTAACAAAGACATACACTGATACCAAGAAAAAAAGACATACACTGACACCCAGTAACACAGACACACACTTACACCAAGTAACAAAGACATACACTGACACCCAGTAACACAGACACACACTTACACCAAGTAACAAAGACATACACTGACACCCAGTAACACAGACGCACATGGACACCAAGTAACACAGACACACACTTACACCAAGTAACACAGACACACACTGACATCCAGTAACACAGACATACACTTACACCAAGTAACACAGACATACACTGACACCAAGTAACAAAGACATACACTGATACCAAGTAACACAGACACACACTTACACCAAGTAACACAGACATTCACTGATACCCAGGAACACAGACACACACTTACACCAAGTAACACAGACACACACTTACACCAAGTAACAAAGACATACACTGACACCCAGTAACACAGACGCACATGGACACCAAGTAACACAGACACACACTTACACCAAGTAACACAGACACACACTGACATCCAGTAACACAGACATACACTTACACCAAGTAACACAGACATACACTGACACCAAGTAACAAAGACATACACTGATACCAAGTAACGCAGACACACACTTACACCAAGTAACAAAGACATACAATTACACCAAGTAACAAAGACACACACTTACACCAAGTAACACAGATATACACTGACACCATGTAACAAAGGCATGCACTGACACCCAGTAACACAGACACACACGGACACCAAGTAACAAAGACAGAAACTTACACCAAGTAACACAGATACACACTGACACCCAGTTACACAGACACACATTACACCAAGTAACACAGACATACTCTGACACCAAGTAACAAAGACATACACTGATACCCAGTAACACAGACACACACTTACACCAAGTAACACAGACACACACTTACACCAAGTAACAAAGACATACACTGACACCCAGTAACACACACGCACACTTACACAAGTAACACAGACATACACTGACACCAAGTAACAAAGACATACAATGATACCCAGGAACACAGACACACACTGACACCAAGTTTCACAGACACACACTTACACCAAGTAACAAAGGCATACACTTACACCCAGTAACACAGGCATACACTGACACCAAGGAACAAAGACATGCAATTACACCAAGGAACAAAGACACACACTTACACCAAGTAACAAAGACAGACACTGATACCCAGTAACACAGACACAAACTTACACCAAGTAACAAAGACATACACTGACACTCAGTAGCACAAACAAACATACACTGAAACCAAGTAACACAGACATACACTGACACCAAGTAACAAAGAAATACAATTACACCAATTAACAAAGACACAGACTTACACCAAGTAACACAGATATACACTGGCACCAAGTAACACAGACACACACTTACACCAAGTAACAAAGACATACACTTACACCAAGTAACACAGACATACACTGACACCAAGTAACAAAGACATACAATTACACCAAGTAACAAAGACACACACTTACACCAAGTAACACTGATATACACTGGCACCGTGTAACAAAGACATGCACTTACACCAAGTAACACAGACACATACTTACACCAAGTAACAAAGACACACACTTACACCAAGTAACACAGACACACACTGACATCCAGTAACACAGACACATACTTACACCAAGTAACAAAGACACACACTGACACCCAGTAACAAAGACATACACTGACACCTAGTCACAAAGACATACACTGATACCCAGTAACACAGACACACACTTACACCAAGTAACACAGACATACACTGACACCCAGTAACACAGACGCACACTTACACCAAGTAACACAGACATACACTGACACCAAGTAACAAAGACATACAATGATTCCCAGGAACACAGACATACACTTACACCCAGTAACACAGGCATACACAGACACCAAGGAACAAAGACACACACTTCCACCAAGTAACAAAGACAGACACTGATACCCAGTAACACAGACACAAACTTACACCAAGTAACAAAGCAATACACTGACACTCAATAGCACAAACAAACACACACTGACACCCAGTAACACAGAGAAACACTAATAAACAGTAACAAAGACATACACTGACACCAAGTAACACAGACACACACTGACACCCAGTAACAAAGACATACACTGACACCAAGTCCCAAAGACATACACTGTTACCAAGTCACAAAGACATAAACTGATACCCAGCATCACAGACACACACTGACACAAAGTGACAAAGACATACACTGACACCAAGTAACAAAAAGATACACTTACACCAAGTATTTTGACATACACTGACACCAAGTAACAAAGACATACACTGATACCCAGTAACACAGACACACACTTACACCAAGTAACAAAGACATACACTGACACCAAGTCGCAAAGACACACACTGACACCCAGTAACAAAGACATACACTGACACCAAGTCACAAAGACATACACTGATACCCAGTAACACAGACACACACTTACACCAAGTAACACAGACATACACTGACACCCAGTAACACAGACGCACACTTACACCAAGTAACAAAGACATACACTGACACCCAGTAACAAAGACATACACTGACACCCAGTCACACAGACACACACGGACACCAAGTAAAAAAGACACAGACTTACACCAAGTAACACAGACACTCACTGACACCCAGTAACACAGACACACACTTACACCAAGTAACACAGACATACACTGACACCCAGCAGCAAAGACATACACTGACACCAAGTCACAAAGACATACACTGATACCCAGGAACACAGACACACACTGACACCCAGTAACAAAGACATACACTGATACCAAGTAACAAAGACATACACTGATACCCAGTAACACAGACACACACTTACACCAAGTAACAAAGACATACACTGACACCCAGTAACACAGACACACACTTACACCAAGTAACAAAGACATACACTGACACCCAGTAACACAGACACACATGGACACCAAGTAACACAGACACACAATTACACCAAGTAACACAGACACACACTGACACCCAGTAACACAGACACACACTTACACCAAGTAACACAGACATACACTGACACCAAGTAACAAAGACATACACTGATACCCAGTAACACAGACACACACTTACACCAAGTAACACAGACATACACTGATACCCAGGAACACAGACACACACTTACACCAAGTAACACAGACACACACTTACATCAAGTAACAAAGACATACGCTTACACCATGTAACACAGACACACACTGACACCAAGTAACAAAGACATACAATTACACCAAGTAACACAGATATACACTGGCACCATGTAACAAAGGCATGCACTGACACCCAGTAACACAGACACACACGGACACCAAGTAACAAAGACAGAAACTTACACCAAGTAACACAGACACACACTGACATCCAGTAACACAGACACATACTTACACCAAGTAACAAAGACACACACTGACACCCAGTAACAAAGACATACACTGACACCTAGTCACAAAGACATACACTGATACCCAGTAACACAGACACACACTTACACCAAGTAACACAGACATACACTGACACCCAGTAACACAGACGCACACTTACACCAAGTAACACAGACATACACTGACACCAAGTAACAAAGACATACAATGATTCCCAGGAACACAGACATACACTTACACCCAGTAACACAGGCATACACAGACACCAAGGAACAAAGACACACACTTCCACCAAGTAACAAAGACAGACACTGATACCCAGTAACACAGACACAAACTTACACCAAGTAACAAAGCAATACACTGACACTCAATAGCACAAACAAACACACACTGACACCCAGTAACACAGAGAAACACTAATAAACAGTAACAAAGACATACACTGACACCAAGTAACACAGACACACACTGACACCCAGTAACAAAGACATACACTGACACCAAGTCCCAAAGACATACACTGTTACCAAGTCACAAAGACATAAACTGATACCCAGCATCACAGACACACACTGACACAAAGTGACAAAGACATACACTGACACCAAGTAACAAAAAGATACACTTACACCAAGTATTTTGACATACACTGACACCAAGTAACAAAGACATACACTGATACCCAGTAACACAGACACACACTTACACCAAGTAACAAAGACATACACTGACACCAAGTCGCAAAGACACACACTGACACCCAGTAACAAAGACATACACTGACACCAAGTCACAAAGACATACACTGATACCCAGTAACACAGACACACACTTACACCAAGTAACACAGACATACATTGACACTCAGTAACACAGACGCACACTTACACCAAGTAACAAAGACATACACTGACACCCAGTAACAAAGACATACACTGACACCCAGTCACACAGACACACACGGACACCAAGTAAAAAAGACACAGACTTACACCAAGTAACACAGACACTCACTGACACCCAGTAACACAGACACACACTTACACCAAGTAACACAGACATACACTGACACCCAGCAGCAAAGACATACACTGACACCAAGTCACAAAGACATACACTGATACCCAGGAACACAGACACACACTGACACCCAGTAACAAAGACATACACTGATACCAAGTAACAAAGACAGACACTGATACCCAGTAACACAGACACACACTTACACCAAGTAACAAAGACATACACTGACACCCAGTAACACAGACACACACTTACACCAAGTAACAAAGACATACACTGACACCCAGTAACACAGACACACATGGACACCAAGTAACACAGACACACAATTACACCAAGTAACACAGACACACACTGACACCCAGTAACACAGACACACACTTACAGCAAGTAACACAGACATACACTGACACCAAGTAACAAAGACATACACTGATACCCAGTAACACAGACACACACTTACACCAAGTAACACAGACATACACTGATACCCAGGAACACAGACACACACTTACACCAAGTAACACAGACACACACTTACATCAAGTAACAAAGACATACGCTTACACCATGTAACACAGACACACACTGACACCAAGTAACAAAGACATACAATTACACCAAGTAACACAGATATACACTGGCACCATGTAACAAAGGCATGCACTGACACCCAGTAACACAGACACACACGGACACCAAGTAACAAAGACAGAAACTTACACCAAGTAACACAGATACACACTGACACCCACTTACACAGACACACATTACACCAAGTAACACAGACATACACTGACACCAAGTAACAAAGACATACACTGATACCCAGTAACACAGACACACACTTACACCAAGTAACACAGACATACACTGACACAAAGTAACAAAGACATACACTGATACCCAGTAACACAGGCACGCACTTACACCAAGTAACACAGACATACACTGACACCAAGTCGTTAAAACACACACTGACACCCAGCAGCAAAGACATACACTGACACCAAGTCACAAAGACATACACTGATACCCAGGAACACAGACACACACTGACACCCAGTAACAAAGACATACACTGATACCAAGTAACAAAGACATACACTGATACCCAGTAACACAGACACACACTTACACCAAGTAACAAAGACATACACTGACACCCAGTAACACAGACACACACTTACACCAAGTAACAAAGACATACACTGACACCCAGTAACACAGACACACATGGACACCAAGTAACACAGACACACAATTACACCAAGTAACACAGACACACACTGACACCCAGTAACACAGACACACACTTACACCAAGTAACACAGACATACACTGACACCAAGTAACAAAGACATACACTGATACCCAGTAACACAGACACACACTTACACCAAGTAACACAGACATACACTGATACCCAGGAACACAGACACACACTTACACCAAGTAACACAGACACACACTTACATCAAGTAACAAAGACATACGCTTACACCATGTAACACAGACACACACTGACACCAAGTAACAAAGACATACAATTACACCAAGTAACAAAGACACACACTTACACCAAGTAACACAGATATACACTGGCACCATGTAACAAAGGCATGCACTGACACCCAGTAACACAGACACACACGGACACCAATTAACAAAGACACAAACTTACACCAAGTAGCACAGTTACACACTGACACCCAGTTACACAGACACACATTACACCAAGTAACACAGACATACACTGACACCAAGTAACAAAGACATACACTGATACACAGTAACACAGACACACTCTTACACCAAGTGACAAAGACATACACTGACACCAAGTAACAAAGACATACAATGATACCCAGGAACACAGACATACACTTACACCAAGTAACACAGACACACACTTACACCAAGTAACAAAGACATACACTGACACCCAGTAACACAGATGCACACTTACACCAAGTAACACAGACATATACTGACACCAAGTAACAAAGACATACAATGATACCCAGGAACACAGACACACACTTACACCAAGTAACACAGACACACACTGAAACCCAGTAACACAGACACACTGTTACACCAAGTAACAAAGAAAGACACTGATACCAAGCAACACAGACACACACTTACACCAAGTAACACAGACATACACTGACACCCAGTAACTCAGACGCACACTTACACCAAGTAACACAGACATGCACTGACACCAAGTAACAAAGGCATACACTTACACCCAATAACACAGGCATACACTGACACCAAGGAACAAAGACATGCAATTACACCAAGGAACAAAGACACACACTTACACCAAGTAACAAAGACAGACACTGATAACCAGTAACGCAGAAACAAACTTACACCAAGTAACAAAGACATACACTGACACTCAGTAGCACAAACAAACATACACTGAAACCAAGTAACACAGACATACACTGACACCAAGTAACAAAGAAATACAATTACACCAAGTAACAAAGACACAGACTTACACCAAGTAACACAGACATACACTTGCACCATGTAACACAGACACACACTTACACCAAGTAACAAAGACATACACTTACACCAAGTAACACAGACATGCACTGACACCAAGTAACAAAGACATACAATTACACCAAGTAACAAAGACACACACTTACACCAAGTAACAAAGACACACACTTACACCAAGTAACACAGATATACACTGGCACCATGTAACAAAGACATGCACTTACACCAAGTAAAACAGACACACACGGATACCAAGTAACAAAGACACACACTTACACCAAGTAACACAGACATACACTGACACCCGGTAACACAGACGCACACTTACACCAAGTAACACAGACATACACTGACACCAAGGAACAAAGACATACAATGATACCCAGGAACACAGACACACACTTACACCAAGTAACTCAGACACACACTTACACCAAGTAACAAAGACATACACTTACACCCAGTGACACAGGCATACACAGACACCAAGGAACAAAGACACACACTTACACCAAGTAACAAAGATAGACACTGATACCCAGTAACACAGACACAAACTTACACCAAGTAACAAAGACATACACTGACACTCAATAGCACAAACAAACACACATTGACACCCAGTAACACAGAGAAACACTAATAAACAGTAACAAAGACATACACTGACACCAAGTAACACAGACACACACTGACACCCAGTAACAAAGACATACACTGACACCAAGTCCCAAAGACATACACTGTTACCAAGTCACAAAGACATAAACTGATACCCAGCAGCACAGACACACACTGACACCCAGTAACAAAGACATACACTGACACCAAGTCCCAAAGACATACACTGATACCAAGTCACAAAGACATCCCCTGATACCCAGCAGCACAGACACACACTGACACCAAGTAACAAAGACATACACTGACACCAAGTAAAAATGAGATACACTGACACCAAGTATTTTGACATACACTGACACCAAGTAACAAAGACATACACTGATACCCAGTAACACAGACACACACTTACACCAAGTAACAAAGACATACACTGACACCCAGTAACACAGATGCACACTTACACCAAGTAACACAGACATACACCTGCACCAAGTAACAAAGACATACAATGATACCCAGGAACACAGACACACACTTACACCAAGTAACACAGACACACACTGAAACCCAGTAACACAGACACACTGTTACACCAAGTAACAAAGAAAGACACTGATACCAAGCAACACAGACACACACTTACACCAAGTAACACAGACATACACTGACACCCAGTAACACAGACGCACACTTACACCAAGTAACACAGACATACACTGACACCAAGTAACAAAGGCATACACTTACACCCAATAACACAGGCATACACTGACACCAAGGAACAAAGACATGCAATTACACCAAGGAACAAAGACACACACTTACACCAAGTAACAAAGACAAACACTGATACCCAGTAACACAGACACAAACTTACACCAAGTAACAAAGACATACACTGACACTCAGTAGCACAAACAAACATACACTGAAACCAAGTAACACAGACATACAATGACACCAAGTAACAAAGAAATACAATTACACCAAGTAACAAAGACACAGACTTACACCAAGTAACACAGACATACACTTGCACCATGTAACACAGACACACACTTACACCAAGTAACAAAGACATACACTTACACCAAGTAACACAGACATGCACTGACACCAAGTAACAAAGACATACAATTACACCAAGTAACAAAGACACACACTTACACCAAGTAACACAGATATACACTGGCACCATGTAACAAAGACATGCACTTACACCAAGTAAAACAGACACACACGGATACCAAGTAACAAAGACACACACTTACACCAAGTAACACAGACACACACTGACATCCAGTCACACAGACACATAATTACACCAAGTAACACAGACATACACTGACACCCGGTAACACAGACGCACACTTACACCAAGTAACACAGACATACACTGACACCAAGGAACAAAGACATACAATGATACCCAGGAACACAGACACACACTTACACCAAGTAACACAGACACACACTTACACCATGTAACAAAGACATACACTTACACCCAGTAACACAGGCATACACAGACACCAAGGAACAAAGACACACACTTACACCAAGTAACAAAGATAGACACTGATACCCAGTAACACAGACACAAACTTACACCAAGTAACAAAGACATACACTGACACTCAATAGCACAAACAAACACACATTGACACCCAGTAACACAGGGAAACACTAATAAAAAGTAGCAAAGACATACACTGACACCAAGTAACACAGACACACACTGACACCCAGTAACAAAACATACACTGACACCAAGTCCCAAAGACATACACTGTTACCAAGTCACAAAGACATAAGCTGATACCCAGCAGCACAGACACACACTGACACCAAGTAACAAAGACATACACTGACACCAAGTAATAATGAGATACACTTACACCAAGTATTTTGACATACACTGACACCAAGTCACAAAGACACACACTGACACCCAGTAACAAAGACATACACTGACACAAATTCACAAAGACATACACTGATACCCAGTAACACAGACACACACTTACACCAAGTAACACAGACATACACTGACACCCAGTAACACAGACGCACACTTACACCAAGTAACAAAGACATGCACTGACACCCAGTAACAAAGACATACACTGACACCCAGTAACACAGACACACACGGACACCAAGTAAAAAAGACACAGACTTACACCAAGTTACACAGACACACACTGACACCCAGTAACACAGACACACACTTACACCAAGTAAGACAGACATACACTGACACAAAGTAACAAAGACATACACTGATACCCATTAACACAGACACACACTTCCACCAAGTAACACAGACATACACTGACACCAAGTCATTAAAACACACTCTGACACCCAGCAGCAAAGACATACACTGACATCAAGTCACAAAGACATACACTGATACCCAGGAACACAGACACACACTGACACCCAGTAACAAAGACATACACTGATACCAAGTAACAAAGACATACACTGACACCCAGTAACACAGACACACACTTACACCAAGTAACAAATACATACACTGACACCCAGTAACACAGACACACACTTACACCAAGTAACACAGACATACACTGACACAAAGTAACAAAGACATACACTGATACCCAGTAACACAAACACACACTTACACCAAGTAACACAGACATACACTTACACCAAGTAACAAAGACATACACTGAAACCCAGTAACACAGACACACTGTTACACCAAGTAACAAAGAAGGACACTGACACCCATTAACACAGACACACACTTACACCAAGTAAAAAAGACATACACTGGCACCCAGTAACACAGACATGCACTGACACCAAGTAACAAAGAAATACAATTACACCAAGTAACAAAGACACACACTTACACCAAGTAACACAGATATACACTGGCACCAAGTAACACAGACACAAACTTACACCAAGTAACAAAGACATACACTTACACCAAGTAACACAGACATACACTGACACCAAGTAACAAAGACATACAATTACACCAGTAACAAAGACACACACTTACACCAAGTAACACAGATATACACTGGCACCAAGTAACAAAGACATGCACTTACACCAAGTAACACAGACACACACGGATACCAAGTAACAAAGACACACACTTACACCAAGTAACAAAGACATACACTTAAACCAAGTAACACAGACATACACTGACACCAAGTAACAAAGACATACAATTACACCAGTAACAAAGACACACACTTACACCAAGTAACACAGATATACACTGGCACCAAGTAATAAAGACATGCACTTACACCAAGTAACACAGACACACACGGATACCAAGTAACAAAGACACACACTTACACCCAGTAACACAGACACATACTTACACCAAGTAACAAAGACACACACTGACACCAAGTAACAAAGACATACACTGACACCTAGTCGCAAAGATATACACTGATACCCAGTAACACAGACACACACTTACACCAAGTAACACAGACATACACTGACACCAAGTAACACAGACATACACTGACACCAAGTAACAAAGACATACAATTACACCAAGTAACAAAGACACACACTTACACCAAGTAACACAGATATACACTGGCACCATGTAACAAAGACATGCACTTACACCAAGTAACACAGACACACAAGGACACCAAGTAACAAAGACACACACTTACAACAAGTAACACAGACACACACTGACATCCAGTAACACAGACACATACTTACACCAAGTAACAAAGACACACACTGACACCCAGTAACAAAGACATACACTGACACCTAGTCACAAAGACATACACTGATACCCAGTAACACAGACACACGCTTACACCAAGTAACACAGACATGCACTGACACCCAGTAACACAGACGCACACTTACACCAAGTAACACAGACACACACTTACAACAGGTAACAAAGACATACACTTACACCCAGTAACACAGGCATACACAGACACCAAGGAACAAAGACACACACTTACACCAAGTAACAAAGACAGACACCGATACCCAGTAACACAGACACAAACTTACACCAAGTAACAAAGACATACACTGACACCCAGTAACACAGACGCACACTTGCACCAAGTAACACAGACACTCACTTCCACCAAGTAACAAAGACATACACTTACACCCAGTAACACAGGCATACACAGACACCAAGGAACAAAGACACTCACTTACACCAAGTAACAAAGACAGACACTGATACCCAGAAACACAGACACAAACTTACACCAAGTAACAAAGACATACACTGACACTCAATAGCACAAACAAACACACACTGACACCCAGTAACACAGAGAAACACTAATAAACAGTAACAAAGACATACACTGACACCAAGTAACACAGACACACACTGACACCCAGTAACAAAGACATACACTGATACCAAGTCACAAAGACATACACTGATACCAAGTAACAAAGAGATACACTTACACCAAGTATTTTGACATACACCGACACCAAGTAACAAAGACATACACTGATACCCAGTAACACAGACATACACTGACACAAAGTAACAAAGACATACACTGATACCCAGTAACACAGACACACACTTACACCAAGTAACATCGACATACACTGACACCAAGTCATTAAAACACACACTGACACCCAGCAGCAAAGACATACACTGACACCAAGTCACAAAGACATACACTGATACCAAGGAACACAGACACACACTGACACCCAGTAACAAAGACATACACTGATACCAAGTAACAAAGACATACACTGACACCCAGGAACACAGACACACACTTACACCAAGTAACAAATACATACACTGACACCAAGTAACACAGATATACACTGGCACCAAGTAACACAGACACACACTTACACCAAGTTACAAAGACATACACTTACACCAAGTAACACAGACATACACTGACACCAAGTAACACAGATATACACTGGCACCAAGTAACAAAGACATGCACTTCCACCAAGTAACACAGACACACACGGACACCAAGTAACAAAGACACACACTTACACCAAGTAACACAGACACACACTGACACAAAGTAACACAGACACATACTTACACTAAGTAACAAAGACACACACTGACACCCAGTAACAAAGACATACACTGACACCTAGTCACAAAGATATACACTGATACCCAGTAGCACAGACACACACTTACACCAAGTAACACAGACATACACTGACACCCAGTAACACACAAGCACACTTACACCAAGTAACACAGACATACACTGACACCAAGTAACAAAGACATACAATGATACCCAGGAACACAGACACACACTTACACCAAGTAACACAGACACAGACTTACACCAAGTAACAAAGACATACACTTACACCCAGTAACACAGGCATACACAGACACCAAGGAACAAAGACACACACTTACACCAAGTAACAAAGACAGACACTGATACCCAGTAACACAGACACAAACTTACACCACG
The DNA here is from genome assembly GCF_036365525.1 of Heterodontus francisci. Taxonomy (NCBI): domain Eukaryota; kingdom Metazoa; phylum Chordata; class Chondrichthyes; order Heterodontiformes; family Heterodontidae; genus Heterodontus; species Heterodontus francisci. The sequence continues at coordinate 6,199,227 of NW_027140989.1, read as the reverse complement.
TAACACAGACACACACTTGCACCAAGTAACACAGACATACACTGATACCCAGGAACACAGACACACACTTACACCAAGTAACACAGACACACACTTACACCAAGTAACAAAGACATACGCTTTCACCAAGTAACACAGACATGCACTTACACCAAGTAACAAAGACATAAACTGAAACCCAGTAACACAGACACACTGTTACACCAAGTAACAAAGAAAGACACTGATACCCAGTAACACAGACACACACTTACACCAAGTAAAAAAGACATGCACTGACACCCAGTAACAAAGACATACACTGACACCCAGTAACCGAGACACACACGGACACCAAGTAACAAAGACACACACTTACACCAAGTAACACAGACACACACTGACACGCAGTAACACAGACACACACTTACACCAAGTAACACAGACATACACTGACACCAAGTAACAAAGACATGCATTTACACCAAGTAACACAGACACACACGGACACCAAGTAACAAAGACACATACTTACACCAAGTAACACAGATACACACTGACACCCAGTAACACAGACACATACTTACACCAAGTAACAAAGACACACACTGACACCCAGTAACAAAGACATACACTGACACCAAGTCACAAAGACATACACTGATACCAAGCAACACAGACACACACTTACACCAAGTAACACAGACATACACTGACACCCAGTAACACAGACGCACACTTACACCAAGTAACACAGACATACACTGACACCAAGTAACAAAGACATACAATGATACCCAGGAACACAGACACACACTGACACCAAGTTTCACAAACACACACTTACACCAAGTAACAAAGGCATACACTTACACCAAGTAACAAAGACATACACTGAAACCCAGTAACACAGACACACTGTTACACCAAGTAACAAAGAAAGACACTGACACCCATTAACACAGACACACACTTACACCAAGTAAAAAAGACATACACTGGCACCCAGTAACACAGACATGCACTGACACCAAGTAACAAAGAAATACAATTACACCAAGTAACAAAGACACACACTTACACCAAGTAACACAGATATACACTGGCACCAAGTAACACAGACACAAACTTACACCAAGTAACAAAGACATACACTTACACCAAGTAACACAGACATACACTGACACCAAGTAACAAAGACATACAATTACACCAGTAACAAAGACACACACTTACACCAAGTAACACAGATATACACTGGCACCAAGTAACAAAGACATGCACTTACACCAAGTAACACAGACACACACGGATACCAAGTAACAAAGACACACACTTACACCAAGTAACAAAGACATACACTTAAACCAAGTAACACAGACATACACTGACACCAAGTAACAAAGACATACAATTACACCAGTAACAAAGACACACACTTACACCAAGTAACACAGATATACACTGGCACCAAGTAATAAAGACATGCACTTACACCAAGTAACACAGACACACACGGATACCAAGTAACAAAGACACACACTTACACCCAGTAACACAGACACATACTTACACCAAGTAACAAAGACACACACTGACACCAAGTAACAAAGACATACACTGACACCTAGTCGCAAAGATATACACTGATACCCAGTAACACAGACACACACTTACACCAAGTAACACAGACATACACTGACACCAAGTAACACAGACATACACTGACACCAAGTAACAAAGACATACAATTACACCAAGTAACAAAGACACACACTTACACCAAGTAACACAGATATACACTGGCACCATGTAACAAAGACATGCACTTACACCAAGTAACACAGACACACAAGGACACCAAGTAACAAAGACACACACTTACAACAAGTAACACAGACACACACTGACATCCAGTAACACAGACACATACTTACACCAAGTAACAAAGACACACACTGACACCCAGTAACAAAGACATACACTGACACCTAGTCACAAAGACATACACTGATACCCAGTAACACAGACACACGCTTACACCAAGTAACACAGACATGCACTGACACCCAGTAACACAGACGCACACTTACACCAAGTAACACAGACACACACTTACAACAGGTAACAAAGACATACACTTACACCCAGTAACACAGGCATACACAGACACCAAGGAACAAAGACACACACTTACACCAAGTAACAAAGACAGACACCGATACCCAGTAACACAGACACAAACTTACACCAAGTAACAAAGACATACACTGACACCCAGTAACACAGACGCACACTTGCACCAAGTAACACAGACACTCACTTCCACCAAGTAACAAAGACATACACTTACACCCAGTAACACAGGCATACACAGACACCAAGGAACAAAGACACTCACTTACACCAAGTAACAAAGACAGACACTGATACCCAGAAACACAGACACAAACTTACACCAAGTAACAAAGACATACACTGACACTCAATAGCACAAACAAACACACACTGACACCCAGTAACACAGAGAAACACTAATAAACAGTAACAAAGACATACACTGACACCAAGTAACACAGACACACACTGACACCCAGTAACAAAGACATACACTGATACCAAGTCACAAAGACATACACTGATACCAAGTAACAAAGAGATACACTTACACCAAGTATTTTGACATACACCGACACCAAGTAACAAAGACATACACTGATACCCAGTAACACAGACATACACTGACACAAAGTAACAAAGACATACACTGATACCCAGTAACACAGACACACACTTACACCAAGTAACATCGACATACACTGACACCAAGTCATTAAAACACACACTGACACCCAGCAGCAAAGACATACACTGACACCAAGTCACAAAGACATACACTGATACCAAGGAACACAGACACACACTGACACCCAGTAACAAAGACATACACTGATACCAAGTAACAAAGACATACACTGACACCCAGGAACACAGACACACACTTACACCAAGTAACAAATACATACACTGACACCAAGTAACACAGATATACACTGGCACCAAGTAACACAGACACACACTTACACCAAGTTACAAAGACATACACTTACACCAAGTAACACAGACATACACTGACACCAAGTAACACAGATATACACTGGCACCAAGTAACAAAGACATGCACTTCCACCAAGTAACACAGACACACACGGACACCAAGTAACAAAGACACACACTTACACCAAGTAACACAGACACACACTGACACAAAGTAACACAGACACATACTTACACTAAGTAACAAAGACACACACTGACACCCAGTAACAAAGACATACACTGACACCTAGTCACAAAGATATACACTGATACCCAGTAGCACAGACACACACTTACACCAAGTAACACAGACATACACTGACACCCAGTAACACACAAGCACACTTACACCAAGTAACACAGACATACACTGACACCAAGTAACAAAGACATACAATGATACCCAGGAACACAGACACACACTTACACCAAGTAACACAGACACAGACTTACACCAAGTAACAAAGACATACACTTACACCCAGTAACACAGGCATACACAGACACCAAGGAACAAAGACACACACTTACACCAAGTAACAAAGACAGACACTGATACCCAGTAACACAGACACAAACTTACACCACGTAACACAGACACACACTTGCACCAAGTAACACAGACATACACTGATACCCAGGAACACAGACACACACTTACACCAAGTAACACAGACACACACTTACACCAAGTAACAAAGACATACGCTTTCACCAAGTAACACAGACATGCACTTACACCAAGTAACAAAGACATAAACTGAAACCCAGTAACACAGACACACTGTTACACCAAGTAACAAAGAAAGACACTGATACCCAGTAACACAGACACACACTTACACCAAGTAAAAAAGACATGCACTGACACCCAGTAACAAAGACATACACTGACACCCAGTAACCGAGACACACACGGACACCAAGTAACAAAGACACACACTTACACCAAGTAACACAGACACACACTGACACGCAGTAACACAGACACACACTTACACCAAGTAACACAGACATACACTGACACCAAGTAACAAAGACATGCATTTACACCAAGTAACACAGACACACACGGACACCAAGTAACAAAGACACATACTTACACCAAGTAACACAGATACACACTGACACCCAGTAACACAGACACATACTTACACCAAGTAACAAAGACACACACTGACACCCAGTAACAAAGACATAAACTGACACCAAGTCACAAAGACATACACTGATACCAAGCAACACAGACACACACTTACACCAAGTAACACAGACATACACTGACACCCAGTAACACAGACGCACACTTACACCAAGTAACACAGACATACACTGACACCAAGTAACAAAGACATACAATGATACCCAGGAACACAGACACACACTGACACCAAGTTTCACAGACACACACTTACACCAAGTAACAAAGGCATACACTTACACCCAGTAACACAGGCATACACTGACACCAAGGAACAAAGACATGCAATTACACCAAGGAACAAAGACACACACTTACACCAAGTAACAAAGACAGACACTGATACCCAGTAACACAGACACAAACTTACACCAAGTAACAAAGACATACACTGACACTCAGTAGCACAAACAAACATACACTGAAACCAAGTAACACAGACATACACTGACACCAAGTAACAAAGAAATACAATTACACCAAGTAACAAAGACACAGACTTACACCAAGTAACACAGATATACACTGGCACCAAGTAACACAGACACACACTTACACCAATTTACAAAGACATGCACTTACACCAAGTAACACAGACATACACTGACACCAAGTAACAAAGACATACAATTACACCAAGTAACATAGACACACACTTACACCAAGTAACACAGATATACACTGGCACCATGTAACAAAGACATGCACTTACACCAAGTAACACAGACACACACGGACACCAAGTAACAAAGACACACACTTACACCAAGTAACACAGACACACACTGACATCCAGTAACACAGACACATACTTACAACAAGTAACAAAGACACACACTGACACCGAGTAACAAAGACATACACTGACACCTAGTCACAAAGACATACACTGATACCCAGTAACACAGACACACACTTACACCAAGTAACACAGACATACACTGACACCAAGTAACAAAGACATACAATGATACCCAGGAACACAGACACACACTTACACCAAGTAACACAGACACACACTTACACCAAGTAACAAAGACATACACTTACACCAAGTAACACAGGCATACACAGACACCAAGGAACAAAGACACACACTTACACCAAGTAACAAAGACAGACACTGATACCCAGTAACACAGACACAAACTTACACCAAGTAACAAAGACATGCACTGACACTCAATAGCACAAACAAACACACACTGACACCCAGTAACACAGAGAAACACTAATAAACAGTAACAAAGACATACACTGACACCAAGTAACACAGGCACACACTGACACCCAGTAACACAGACACACACTGACACCAAGTAACAAAGACATACACTGACACCAAGTAACAAAAAGATACACTTACACCAAGTATTTTGACATACACTGACACCAAGTAACAAAGACATACACTGATACCCAGTAACACAGGCACACACTTACACCAAATAACACAGACATACACTGACACCAAGTCATTAAAACACACACTGACACCCAGCAGCAAAGACATACACTGACACCAAGTCACAAAGACATACACTGATACCCAGGAACACAGAGACACACTGACACCCAGTAACAAAGACATACACTGATACCAAGTAACAAAGACATACACTGATACCCAGTAACACAGACACACACTTACACCAAGTAACAAAGACATACACTGACACCAAGTAACACAGACACACACTTACACCAAGTAACAAAGACATACAATGACACCCAGTAACACAGACACACATGGACACCAAGTAACACAGACACACACTTACACCAAGTAACACAGACACACACTGACACCCAGTAACACAGACACACACTTACACCAAGTAACACAGACATACACTGACACCAAGTAACAAAGACATACACTGATACCCAGTAACACACACACACACTTACACCAAGTAACACAGACATACACTGATACACAGGAACACAGACACACACGTACATCAAGTAACACAGACACACACTTACACCAAGCAAAAAAGACATACGCTTACACCATGTAACACAGACATACACTGACACCAAGTAACAAAGACATACAATTACACCAAGTAACAAAGACACACACTTACACCAAGTAACACAGATATACACTGGCACCATGTAACAAAGGCATGCACTGACACCCAGTAACACAGACACACACGGACACCAAGTAGCAAAGACACAAACTTACACCAAGTAACACAGATACACACTGACATCCAGTTACACAGACAAACATTACACTAAGTAACACAGACATACACTGACACCAAGTAACAAAGACATACACTGATACACAGTAACACAGACACACACTTACACCAAGTGACAAAGACATACACTGACACCAAGTAACAAAGACATACAATGATACCCAGGAACACAGACACACAATTACACCAAGTAACACAGACACACACTTACACCAAGTAACAAAGACATACACTGACACCCAGTAACACAGACGCACACTTACACCAAGTAACACAGACATACACTGACACCAAGTAACAAAGACATACAATGATACCCAGGAACACAGACACACACTGACACCAAGTTTCACAGACACACACTTACACCAAGTAACAAAGGCATACACTTACACCCAGTAACACAGGCATACACTGACACCAAGGATCAAAGACACACACTTACACCAAGAAACAAAGACAGACACTGATACCCAGTAACACAGACACAAACTTACACCAAGTAACAAAGACATACACTGACACCCAGTCACACAGACACTCACGGACACCAAGTAAAAAAGACACAGACTTACACCAAGTAACACAGACACTCACTGACACCCAGTAACACAGACACACACTTACACCAAGTAACACAGACATACACTGACACAAAGTAACAAAGACATACACTGATACCCAGAAACACAGGCACACACTTACACCAAGTAACACAGACATACACTGACACCAAGTCATTAAAACACACACTGACACCCAGCAGCAAAGACATACACTGATACCAAGTAACAAAGACATACACTGATACCCAGTAACACAGACACACACTTACACCAAGTAACAAAGACATACACTGACACCAGTAACACAGACACACACTTACACCAAGTAACAAAGACATACACTGACACCCAGTAACACAGACACACATGGACACCAAGTAACACAGACACACACTTACACCAAGTAACACAGACACACACTGACACCCAGTAACACTGACACACACTTACACCAAGTAACACAGACATACACTGACACCAAGTAACAAAGACATACACTGATACCCAGTAACACAGACACACACTTACACCAAGTAACACAGACATACACTGATACCCAGGAACACAGTCACACACTTACACCAAGTAACACAGACACACACTTACACCAATTAACAAAGACATACGCTTACACCATGTAACACAGACATACACTGACACCAAGTAACAAAGAAATACAATTACACCAAGTAACAAAGACACACACTTACACCAAGTAACACAGATATACACTGGCACCATGTAACAAAGGCATGCACTGACACCTAGTAACACAGACACACACGGACACCAAGTAACAAAGACACAAACTTACACCAAGTAACACAGATACACACTGACACCCAGTTACACAGACACACATTACACCAAGTAACACAGACATACACTGACACCAAGTAACAAAGACATACACTGACACCAAGTAACAAATACATACAATGATACCCAGGAACACAGACACACACTTACACCAAGTGACAAAGACATACACTGACACCAAGTAACAAATACATACAATGATACCCAGGAACACAGACACACACGTACACCAAGTAAAACAGACACACACTTACACCAAGTAACAAAGACATACACTGACACCCAGTAACACAGACGCACACTTACACCAAGTAACACAGACATACACTGACACCAAGTAACAAAGACATACAATGATACCAAGGAACACAGACACACACTGACACCAAGTTTCACAGACACACACTTACATCAAGTAACAAAGGCATACACTTACACACAGTAACACAGGCATACACTGACACCAAGGAACAAAGACATGCAATTACACCAAGTAACAAAGACACAAACTTACACCAAGTAACACAGATACACACTGACACCCAGTTACACAGACACACATTACACCAAGTAACACAGACATACACTGACACCAAGTAACAAAGACATACACTGAAACCAAGTAACACAGACATACACTGACACCAAGTAACAAAGAAATACAATTACACCAAGTAACAAAGACACAGACTTACACCAAGTAACACAGATATACACTGGCACCAAGTAACACAGACACACACTTACACCAAGTAACAAAGACATACACTTACACCAAGTAACGCAGATATACACTGGCACCATGTAACAAAGACATGCACTTACACCAAGTAACACAGACACACACGGACACCAAGTAACAAAGACACACACTTACACCAAGTAACACAGACACACACTGACATCCAGTAACACAGACACATACTTACACCAAGTAACAAAGCCACACACTGACACCAAGTCCCAAAGACATACACTGTTACCAAGTCACAAAGACATAAACTGATACCCAGCAGCACAGACACACACTGACACCAAGTAACAAAGACATACACTGACACCAAGTAACAAAAAGATACACTTACACCAAGTATTTTGACATACACTGACACCAAGTAACAAAGACATACACTGATACCCAGTAACACAGGCACACACTTACACCAAATAACACAGACATACACTGACACCAAGTCATTAAAACACACACTGACACCCAGCAGCAAAGACATACACTGACACCAAGTCACAAAGACATACACTGATACCCAGGAACACAGAGACACACTGACACCCAGTAACAAAGACGTACACTGATACCAAGTAACAAAGACATACACTGATACCCAGTAACACAGACACACACTTACACCAAGTAACAAAGACATACACTGACACCAAGTAACACAGACACACACTTAGACCAAGTAACAAAGACATACACTGACACCCAGTAACACAGACACACATGGACACCAAGTAACACAGACACACACTTACACCAAGTAACACAGACACACACTGACACCCAGTAACACAGACACACACTTACACCAAGTAACACAGACATACACTGACACCAAGTAACAAAGACATACACTGATACCCAGTAACACACACACACACTTACACCAAGTAACACAGACATACACTGATACACAGGAACACAGACACACACTTACACCAAGTAACACAGACACACACTTACACCAAGCAAAAAAGACATACGCTTACACCATGTAACACAGACATACACTGACACCAAGTAACAAAGACATACAATTACACCAAGTAACAAAGACACACACTTACACCAAGTAACACAGATATACACTGGCACCATGTAACAAAGGCATGCACTGACACCCAGTAACACAGACACACACGGACACCAAGTAGCAAAGACACAAACTTACACCAAGTAACACAGATACACACTGACATCCAGTTACACGGACAAACATTACACCAAGTAACACAGACATACACTGACACCAAGTAACAAAGACATACACTGATACACAGTAACACAGACACACACTTACACCAAGTGACAAAGACATACACTGACACCAAGAAACAAAGACATACAATGATACCCAGGAACACAGACACACAATTACACCAAGTAACACAGACACACACTTACACCAAGTAACAAAGACATACACTGACACCCAGTAACACAGACGCACACTTACACCAAGTAACACAGACATACACTGACACCAAGTAACAAAGACATACAATGATACCCAGGAACACAGACACACACTGACACCAAGTGTCACAGACACACACTTACACCAAGTAACAAAGGCATACACTTACACCCACTAACACAGGCATACACTGACAACAAGGATCAAAGACACACACTTACACCAAGTAACAAAGACAGGCACTGATACCCAGTAACACAGACACAAACTTACACCAAGTAACAAAGACATACACTGACACCCAGTAACAAAGACATACACTGACACCCAGTCACACAGACACACACGGACACCAAGTAAAAAAGACACAGACTTACACCAAGTAACACAGACACTCACTGACACCCAGTAACACAGACACACACTTACACCAAGTAACACAGACATACACTGACACAAAGTAACAAAGACATACACTGATACCCAGAAACACAGGCACACACTTACACCAAGTAACACAGACATACACTGACACCAAGTCATTAAAACACACACTGACACCCAGCAGCAAAGACATACACTGATACCAATTAACAAAGACATACACTGATACCCAGTAACACAGACACACACTTACACCAAGTAACAAAGACATACACTGACACCAGTAACACAGACACACACTTACACCAAGTAACAAAGACACACACTGACACCCAGTAACACAGACACACATGGACACCAAGTAACACAGACACACACTTACACCAAGTAACACAGACACACACTGACACCCAGTAACACTGACACACACTTACACCAAGTAACACAGACATACACTGACACCAAGTAACAAAGACATACACTGATACCCAGTAACACAGACACACACTTACACCAAGTAACACAGACATACACTGATACCCAGTAACACAGGCACACACTTACACCAAGTAACACAGACACACACTTACACCAATTAACAAAGACATACGCTTACACCATGTAACACAGACATACACTGACACCAAGTAACAAAGACATACAATTACACCAAGTAACAAAGACACACACTTACACCAAGTAACACAGATATACACTGGCACCATGTAACAAAGGCATGCACTGACACCCAGTAACACAGACACACACGGACACCAAGTAACAAAGACACAAACTTACACCAAGTAACACAGATACACACTGACACCCAGTTACACAGACACAGATTACACCAAGTAACACAGACATACACTGACACCAAGTAACAAAGACATACACTGATACCCAGTAACACAGACACACACTTACACCAAGTGACAAAGACATACACTGACACCAAGTAACAAAGACATACAATGATACCCAGGAACACAGACACACACTTACACCAAGTAACACAGACACACACTTGCACCAAGTAACAAAGACATACGCTTACACCATGTAACACAGACATACACTGACACCAAGTAACAAAGACATACGCTTACACCATGTAACACAGACATACACTGACACCAAGTAACAAAGACATACAATTACGCCAAGTAACAAAGACACACACTTACACCAAGTAACACAGATATACACTGGCACCATGTAACAAAGGCATGCACTGACACCCAGTAACACAGACACACACGGACACCAAGTAACAAAGACACAAACTTACACCAAGTAACACAGATACACACTGACACCCAGTTACACAGACACACATTACACCAAGTAACACAGACATACACTGACACCAAGTAACAAAGACATACACTGATACCCAGTAACACAGACACACACTTACACCAAGTGACAAAGACATACACTGACACCAAGTAACAAAGACATACAATGATACCCAGGAACACAGACACACACTTACACCAAGTAACACAGACACACACTTGCACCAAGTAACAAAGACATACACTGACACCCAGTAACACAGACGCACACTTACACCAAGTAACACAGACATACACTGACAGCAAGTAACAAAGACATACAATGATACCCAGGAACACAGACACACACTGACACCAAGTTTCACAGACACACACTTACACCAAGTAACAAAGGCATGCACTTACACCCAGTAACACAGGCATACACTGACACCAAGGAACAAAGACATGCAATTACACCAAGGAACTAAGACACACACTTACACCAAGTAACAAAGACAGACACTGATACCCCGTAACACAGACACAAACTTACACCAAGTAACAAAGACATACACTGACACTCAGTAGCACAAACAAACATACACTGAAACCAAGTAACACAGACATACACTGACACCAAGTAACAAAGAAATACAATTACACCAAGTAACAAAGACACAGACTTACACCAAGTAACACAGATATACACTGGCACCAAGTAACACAGACACACACTTACACCAAGTAACAAAGACATACACTTACACCAAGTAACACAGATATACACTGGCACCATGTAACAAAGACATGCACTTACACCAAGTAACACAGACACACACGGACACCAAGTAACAAAGACACACACTTACACCAAGTAACACAGACACACACTGACATCCAGTAACACAGACACATACTTACACCAAGTAACAAAGACACACACTGACACCCAGTAACAAAGACATACACTGACACCTAGTCACAAAGACATACACTGATACCCAGTAACACAGACACACACTTACACCAAGTAACACAGACATACACTGACACCCAGTAACACAGACGCACACTTACACCAAGTAACATAGACATACACTGACACCAAGTAACAAAGACATACACTTACACCCAGTAACACAGGCATACACAGACACCAAGGAACAAAGACACACACTTACGCCAAGTAACAAAGACAGACACTGACACCCAGTAACACAGACACAAACTTCCACCAAGTAACTAAGACATACACTGACACTCAATAGCACAACAAACACACACTGACACCAAGTAACAAAGATATACACTGATACCCAGGAACACAGACACACACTGACACCCAGTAACAAAGACATACACTGATACCAAGTAACAAAGACATACACTGATACCCAGTAACACAGACACACACTTACACCAAGTAACAAAGACATACACTGACACCAGTAACACAGACACACACTTACACCAAGTAACAAAGACATACACTGACACCCAGCAACACAGACACACATGGACACCAAGTAACACAGACACACACTTACACCAAGTAACACAGACACACACTGACACCCAGTAACACAGACACACACTTACACCAAGTAACACAGACATACACTGACACCAAGTAACAAAGACATACACTGATACCCAGTAACACATACACACACTTACACCAAGTAACACAGACATACACTGATACCCAGGAACACAGACAGACACTTACACCAAGTAACACAGACACACACTTACACCAATTAACAAAGACATACGCTTACACCATGTAACACAGACATACACTGACACCAAGTAACAAAGACATACAATTACACCAAATAACAAAGACATACACTTACACCAAGTAACACAGATATACACTGGCGCCATGTAACAAAGGCATGCACTGACACCCAGTAACACAGACACACACGGACACCAAGTAACAAAGACACAAACTTACACCAAGTAACACAGATACACACTGACACCCAGTTACACAGACACACATTACAGCATGTAACACAGACATACACTGACACCAAGTAACAAAGACATACACTGATACCCAGTAACACAGACACACACTTACACCAAGTGACAAAGACATACACTGACACCAAGTAACAAAGACAGACAATGATACCCAGGAACACAGACACACACTTACACCAAGTAACACAGACACACACTTACACCAAGTAACAAAGACATACACTGACACCCAGTAACACAGACGCACACTTACACCAAGTAACACAGACATACACTGACACCAAGTAACAAAGACATACAATGATACCCAGGAACACAGACACACACTGACACCAAGTTTCACAGACACACACTTACACCAAGTAACAAAGGCATACACTTACACCCAGTAACACAGGCATACACTGACACCAAGGAACAAAGACATGCAATTACACCAAGGAACTAAGACACACACTTACATCAAGTAACAAAGACAGACACTGATACCCAGTAACACAGACACAAACTTACACCAAGTAACAAAGACATACACTGACACTCAGTAGCACAAACAAACATACACTGAAACCAAGTAACACAGACATACACTGACACCAAGTAACAAAGAAATACAATTACACCAAGTAACAAAGACACACACTTACACCAAGTAACACAGACACACACTGACATCCAGTAACACAGACACATACTTACACCAAGTAACAAAGACACACACTGACACCCAGTAACAAAGACATACACTGATACCCAGTAACACAGACACACACTTACACCAAGTCACACAGAGATACACTGACACCCAGTAACACAGACGCACACTTACACCAAGTAACACAGACATACACTGACACCAAGTAACAAAGACATACAATGATACCCAGGAACACAGACACACCCTTACACCAAATAACACAGACACACACTTACACCAAGTAACAAAGACATACACTTACACCCAGTAACACAGGCATACACAGACACCAAGGAACAAAGACACAAACTTACACCAAGTAACAAAGACAGACACTGATACCCAGTAACACAGACACAAACTTACACCAAGTAACAAAGACGTACACTGACACTCAATAGCACAAACAAACACACACTGACACCCAGTAACACAGAGAAACACTAATAAACAGTAACCAAGACATACACTGACACCAAGTAACACAGACACACACTGACACCCAGTAACAAAGACATACACTGACACCAAGTCCCAAAGACATACACTGTTACCAAGTCACAAAGACATAAACTGATACCCAGCAGCACAGACACACACTGACACCAAGTAACAAAGACATACACTGACACCAAGTAACAAAAAGATACACTTACACCAAGTATTTTGACATACACTGACACCAAGTAACAAAGACATACACTGATACCCAGTAACACAGCCACACACTTACACCAAGTAACAAAGACATACACTGACACCAAGTCACAAAGACACACACTGACACCCAGTAACAAAGACATACACTGACACCAAGTCACAAAGACATACACTGATACCCAGTAACACAGACACACACTTACACCAAGTAACACAGACATACACTGACACCCAGTAACACAGACGCACACTTACACCAAGTAACAAAGACATACACTGACACCCAGTAACAAAGACATACACTGACACCCAGTAACACAGACACACACGGACACCAAGTAAAAAAGACACAGACTTACACCAAGTAACACAGAAACTCACTGACACCCAGTAACACAGACACACACTTACACCAAGTAACAAAGACATACACTGACACAAAGTAACAAAGACATATACTGATACCCAGTCACACAGGCACACACTTACACCAAGTAACATAGACATACACTGACAGCAAGTCAATAAAACACACACTGACACCCAGCAGCAAAGACATACACTGACAGCAAGTCACAAAGACATACACTGATACCCAGGAACACAGACACACACTGACACCCAGTAACAAAGACATACACTGATACCAAGTCACAAAGACATACACTGATACCCAGTAACACAGACACACACTTACACCAAGTAACAAAGACATACACTGACTCCCAGTAACACAGACACACACTTACACCAAGTAACAAAGACATACACTGACACCCAGTAACACAGACATACATGGACACCAAGTAACACAGACACACACTTACACCAAGTAACACAGACACACACTGACACCCAGTAACACAGGCACACACTTACACCAACTAACACAGACATACACTGACACCAAGTAACAAAGAAATACACTGATACCCAGTAACACAGACACACACTTACACCAAGTAACACAGTCATACACTGATACCCAGGAACACAGACACACACTTACACCAAGTAACACAGACACACACTTACACCAAGTAACAAAGACATACGCTTACACTATGTAACACAGACAGACAATGACACCAAGTAACAAAGACATACAATTACACCAAGTAACAAAGACACACACTTACACCAAGTATCACAGATATACATTGGCACCATGTAACAAAGGCATGCACTGACACCCAGTAACACAGACACACACGGACACCAAGTAACAAAGACACAAACTTACACCAAGTAACACAGATACACACTGACACCCAGGTACACAGACACACATTACACCAAGTAACACAGACATACACTGACACCAAGTAACAAAGACATACACTGATACCCAGTAACACAGACGCACACTTACACCAAGTAACACAGACATACACTGACACCAAGTAACACGGACATACACTGAAACCCAGGAACACAGACACACACTTACACCAAGTAACACAGACACACACGTACACCAAGTAACAAAGACATACACTTACACCAAGTAACACAGACATACACTGACACCAAGTAACAAAGACATGCACTGATACCCAGTAACACAGACACACACTGACACCCAGTTAGAAACACACACTGACCCCCAGTAACACAGACACACGCTGACCCCCAGTAACACAGACATACACTGACACCAAGTCACAAAGACACACATGGACACCCAGTAACAAAGACACACACTGACACCATGTCACAAAGACATACACTGATACCCAGGAACACAGACACACACTGACA
The DNA here is from genome assembly GCF_036365525.1 of Heterodontus francisci. Lineage (NCBI taxonomy): Eukaryota > Metazoa > Chordata > Chondrichthyes > Heterodontiformes > Heterodontidae > Heterodontus > Heterodontus francisci. The sequence continues at coordinate 6,182,402 of NW_027140989.1, read as the reverse complement.
CCCAGTAACAAAGACATACACTGATACCAAGTCACAATGACATACACTGATACCCAGTAACACAGAAACACACTGACACCCAGTAACAAAGACATACACTGATACCAAGTCACAAAGACATACACTGATACCCAGTAACACAGACAAACACTGACACCCAGTAACAAAGACATACACTGATACCAAGTCACAAATACATACACTGATACCGAGTAACACAGACACACACTTACACCAAGTAACATAGACATACACTGACAGCAAGTCATTAAAACACACACTGACACCCAGCAGCAAAGACATACACTGACAGCAAGTCACAAAGACATACACTGATACCCAGGAACACAGACACACACTGACACCCAGTAACAAAGACATACACTGATACCAAGTCACAAAGACATACACTGATACCCAGTAACACAGACACACACTTACACCCAGTAACAAAGACATACACTGACACCTAGTCACAAAGATATACACTGATACCCAGTAACACAGACATACACTGACACCAAGTAACAAAGACATACACTGATACCCAGTAACACAGACGCACACTTACACCAAGTAACACAGACATACACTGACACCAAGTAACACGGACATACACTGAAACCCAGGAACACAGACACACACTTACACCAAGTAACACAGACACACACGTACACCAAGTAACAAAGACATACACTTACACCAAGTAACACAGACATACACTGACACCAAGTAACAAAGACATGCACTGATACCCAGTAACACAGACACACACTGACACCCAGTTAGAAACACACACTGACCCCCAGTAACACAGACACACGCTGATCCCCAGTAACACAGACATACACTGACACCAAGTCACAAAGACACACACTGACACCCAGTAACAAAGACACACACTGACACCATGTCACAAAGACATACACTGATACCCAGGAACACAGACACACACTGACACCCAGTAACAAAGGCATACACTGATACCAAGTCACAATGACATACACTGATACCCAGTAACACAGAAACACACTGACACCCAGTAACAAAGACATACACTGATACCAAGTCACAAAGACATACACTGATACCCAGTAACACAGACAAACACTGACACCCAGTAACAAAGACATACACTGATACCAAGTCACAAATACATACACTGATACCAAGTAACACAGACACACACTTACACCAAGTAACATAGACATACACTGACAGCAGGTCATTAAAACACACACTGACACCCAGCAGCAAAGACATACACTGACAGCAAGTCACAAAGACATACACTGATACCCAGGAACACAGACACACACTGACACCCAGTAACAAAGACATACACTGATACCAAGTCACAAAGACATACACTGATACCCAGTAACACAGACACACACTTACACCAAGTAACAAAGACATACACTGACACCCAGTAACACAGACACACACTTACACCAAGTAACAAAGACATACACTGACACCCAGTAACACAGACATACATGGACACCAAGTAACACAGACACACACTTACACCAAGTAACACAGACACACACTGACACCCAGTAACACAGGCACACACTTACACCAAGTAACACAGACATACACTGACACCAAGTAACAAAGACATACACTGATACCCAGTAACACAGACACACACTTACACCAAGTAACACAGACATACACTGATACCCAGGAACACAGACACACACTTACACCAAGTAACACAGACACACACTTACACCAAGTAACAAAGACATACGCTTACACAATGTAACACAGACATACACTGACACCAAGTAACAAAGACATACAATTACAGCAAGTAACAAAGACACACACTTACACCAAGTAACACAGATATACATTGGCACCATGTAACAAAGGCATGCACTGACACCCAGTAACACAGACACACACGGACACCAAGTAACAAAGACACAAACTTACACCAAGTAACACAGATACACACTGACACCCAGGTACACAGACACACATTACACCAAGTAACACAGACATACACTGACACCAAGTAACAAAGACATACACTGATACCCAGTAACACAGACACACACTTACACCAAGTAACACAGACATACATTGACACCAAGTAACACGGACATACACTGATACCCAGGAACACAGACACACACTTACACCAAGTAACACAGACACACACGTACACCAAGTAACAAAGACATACACTTACACCAAGTAACACAGACATACACTGACACCAAGTAACAAAGACATGCACTGATACCCAGTAACACAGACGCACACTGACACCCAGTTAGAAACACACACTGACCCCCAGTAACACAGACACACGCTGACCCCCAGTTACACAGACATACACTGACACCAAGTCACAAAGACACACACTGACACCCAGTAACAAAGACACACACTGACACCATGTCACAAAGACATACACTGATACCCAGGAACACAGACACACACTGACACATAGTAACAAAGACATACACTGATACCAAGTCACAATGACATACACTGATACCCAGTAACACAGAAACACACTGACACCCAGTAACAAAGACATACACTGATACCAAGTCACAAAGACATACACTGATACCCAGTAACACAGACAAACACTGACACCCAGTAACAAAGACATACACTGATACCAAGTCACAAATACATACACTGATACCAAGTAACACAGACACACACTTACACTAAGTAACAAAGACACAGAATTACACCAAGTAACACAGATATACACTGGCACCAAGTAACACAGACACACACTTACACCAAGTAAAAAAGACATACACTTACACCAAGTAACAAAGACATACACTTACACCAAGTAACACAGACATGCACTGACACCAAGTAACAAAGACATACAATTACACCAAGTAACACAGATATACACTGGCACCATGTAACAAAGACATGCACTTACACCAAGTAACACAGACACACACGGACACCAAGTAACAAAGACACACACTTACACCAAGTAACACAGACACACACTGACACCCAGTTAGAAACACACGCTGACCCCCACTAACACAGACACACGCTGACACCCAGTAACACAGACATACACTGACACCAAGTCACAAAGACACACACTGACACCCAGTAACAAAGACACACACTGACACCATGTCACAAAGACATACACTGATACCGAGGAACACAGACACACACTGACACCCAGTAACAAAGACATACACTGATACCAAGTCACAATGACATACACTGATACCCAGTAACACAGAAACACACTGACACCCAGTAACAAAGACATACACTGATACCAAGTCACAAAGACATACACTGATACCCAGTAACACAGACAAACACTGACACCCAGTAACAAAGACATACACTGATACCAAGTCACAAATACATACACTGATACCAAGTAACACAGACACACACTTACACCAAGTAACAAAGACACAGACTTACACCAAGTAACACAGACATACACTGATACCAAGTCACAAAGACATACACTGATACCCAGTAACACAGACACACACTTACACCCAGTAACAAAGACATACACTGACACCTAGTCACAAAGATATACACTGATACCCAGTAACACAGACATACACTGACACCAAGTAACAAAGACATACACTGATACCCAGTAACACAGACGCACACTTACACCAAGTAACACAGACATACACTGACACCAAGTAACACGGACATACACTGAAACCCAGGAACACAGACACACACTTACACCAAGTAACACAGACACACACGTACACCAAGTAACAAAGACATACACTTACACCAAGTAACACAGACATACACTGACACCAAGTAACAAAGACATGCACTGATACCCAGTAACACAGACACACACTGACACCCAGTTAGAAACACACACTGACCCCCAGTAACACAGACACACGCTGATCCCCAGTAACACAGACATACACTGACACCAAGTCACAAAGACACACACTGACACCCAGTAACAAAGACACACACTGACACCATGTCACAAAGACATACACTGATACCCAGGAACACAGACACACACTGACACCCAGTAACAAAGGCATACACTGATACCAAGTCACAATGACATACACTGATACCCAGTAACACAGAAACACACTGACACCCAGTAACAAAGACATACACTGATACCAAGTCACAAAGACATACACTGATACCCAGTAACACAGACAAACACTGACACCCAGTAACAAAGACATACACTGATACCAAGTCACAAATACATACACTGATACCAAGTAACACAGACACACACTTACACCAAGTAACATAGACATACACTGACAGCAGGTCATTAAAACACACACTGACACCCAGCAGCAAAGACATACACTGACAGCAAGTCACAAAGACATACACTGATACCCAGGAACACAGACACACACTGACACCCAGTAACAAAGACATACACTGATACCAAGTCACAAAGACATACACTGATACCCAGTAACACAGACACACACTTACACCAAGTAACAAAGACATACACTGACACCCAGTAACACAGACACACACTTACACCAAGTAACAAAGACATACACTGACACCCAGTAACACAGACATACATGGACACCAAGTAACACAGACACACACTTACACCAAGTAACACAGACACACACTGACACCCAGTAACACAGGCACACACTTACACCAAGTAACACAGACATACACTGACACCAAGTAACAAAGACATACACTGATACCCAGTAACACAGACACACACTTACACCAAGTAACACAGACATACACTGATACCCAGGAACACAGACACACACTTACACCAAGTAACACAGACACACACTTACACCAAGTAACAAAGACATACGCTTACACAATGTAACACAGACATACACTGACACCAAGTAACAAAGACATACAATTACAGCAAGTAACAAAGACACACACTTACACCAAGTAACACAGATATACATTGGCACCATGTAACAAAGGCATGCACTGACACCCAGTAACACAGACACACACGGACACCAAGTAACAAAGACACAAACTTACACCAAGTAACACAGATACACACTGACACCCAGGTACACAGACACACATTACACCAAGTAACACAGACATACACTGACACCAAGTAACAAAGACATACACTGATACCCAGTAACACAGACACACACTTACACCAAGTAACACAGACATACATTGACACCAAGTAACACGGACATACACTGATACCCAGGAACACAGACACACACTTACACCAAGTAACACAGACACACACGTACACCAAGTAACAAAGACATACACTTACACCAAGTAACACAGACATACACTGACACCAAGTAACAAAGACATGCACTGATACCCAGTAACACAGACGCACACTGACACCCAGTTAGAAACACACACTGACCCCCAGTAACACAGACACACGCTGACCCCCAGTTACACAGACATACACTGACACCAAGTCACAAAGACACACACTGACACCCAGTAACAAAGACACACACTGACACCATGTCACAAAGACATACACTGATACCCAGGAACACAGACACACACTGACACATAGTAACAAAGACATACACTGATACCAAGTCACAATGACATACACTGATACCCAGTAACACAGAAACACACTGACACCCAGTAACAAAGACATACACTGATACCAAGTCACAAAGACATACACTGATACCCAGTAACACAGACAAACACTGACACCCAGTAACAAAGACATACACTGATACCAAGTCACAAATACATACACTGATACCAAGTAACACAGACACACACTTACACTAAGTAACAAAGACACAGAATTACACCAAGTAACACAGATATACACTGGCACCAAGTAACACAGACACACACTTACACCAAGTAAAAAAGACATACACTTACACCAAGTAACAAAGACATACACTTACACCAAGTAACACAGACATGCACTGACACCAAGTAACAAAGACATACAATTACACCAAGTAACACAGATATACACTGGCACCATGTAACAAAGACATGCACTTACACCAAGTAACACAGACACACACGGACACCAAGTAACAAAGACACACACTTACACCAAGTAACACAGACACACACTGACACCCAGTTAGAAACACACGCTGACCCCCACTAACACAGACACACGCTGACACCCAGTAACACAGACATACACTGACACCAAGTCACAAAGACACACACTGACACCCAGTAACAAAGACACACACTGACACCATGTCACAAAGACATACACTGATACCGAGGAACACAGACACACACTGACACCCAGTAACAAAGACATACACTGATACCAAGTCACAATGACATACACTGATACCCAGTAACACAGAAACACACTGACACCCAGTAACAAAGACATACACTGATACCAAGTCACAAAGACATACACTGATACCCAGTAACACAGACAAACACTGACACCCAGTAACAAAGACATACACTGATACCAAGTCACAAATACATACACTGATACCAAGTAACACAGACACACACTTACACCAAGTAACAAAGACACAGACTTACACCAAGTAACACAGATATACACTGGCACCAAGTAACACAGACACACACTTACACCAAGTAAAAAAGACATACACTTACACCAAGTAACAAAGACATACACTTACACCAAGTAACACAGACATGCACTGACACCAAGTAACAAAGACATACAATTACACCAAGTAACACAGATATACACTGGCACCATGTAACAAAGACATGCACTTACACCAAGTAACACAGACACACACGGACACCAAGTAACAAAGACACACACTTACACCAAGTAACACAGACACACACTGACATCCAGTAACACAGACACATACTTGCACCAAGTAACAAAGACACACACTGACACCCAGTAACAAAGACAAACACTGACACCTAGTCACAAAGACATACACTGATACCCAGTAACACAGACACACACTTACACCAAGTAACACAGACATACACTGACACCCAGTAACACAGACGCACACTTACACCAAGTAACACAGACATACACTGACACCAAGTAACAAAGACATACAATGATACCCAGGAACACAGACACACACTTACACCAAGTAACACAGACACACACTTACACCAAGTAACAAAGACATACACTTACACCCAGTAACACAGGCATACACAGACACCAAGGAACAAAGACACACACTTACACCAAGTAACAAAGACAGACACTGATACCCAGTAACACAGACACAAACTTACACCAAGTAACAAAGACATACACTGACACTCAATAGCACAAACAAACACACACTGACACCCAGTAACACAGAGAAACACTAATAAACAGTAACAAAGACATACACTGACACCAAGTAACACAGACACAAACTGACACCCAGTCACAAAGACATAAACTGATACCCAGCAGCACAGACACACACTGACACCAAGTAACAAAGACATACACTGACTCCAAGTAACAAAATGATACACTTACACCAAGTATTTTGACATACACTGACACCATGTAACAAAGACATACACTGATATCCAGTAACACAGACACACACTTACACCAAGTAGCAAAGACATACACTGACACCAAGTCACAAAGACACACACTGACACCCAGTAACAAAAACATACACTGACACCAAGTCACAAAGACATACACTGATACCCAGTAACACAGACACACACTTACACGAAGTAACACAGACATACACTGACACCCAGTAACACAGACGCACACTTACACCAAGTAACAAAGACATACACTGACACCCAGTAACACAGACACACACGGACACCAAGTAAAAAAGACACAGACTTACACCAAGTAACACAGACATTCACTGACACCCAGTAACACAGACACACACTTACACCAAGTAACACAGACATACACTGACACAAAGTAACAAAGACATACACTGATACCCAGTAACACAGGCACACACTTACACCAAGTAACATAGACATACACTGACACCAAGTCATTAAAACACACACTGACACCCAGCAGCAAAGACATACACTGACACCAAGTCACAAAGACATACACTGATACGAGGAACACAGACACACACTGACACCCAGTAACAAAGACATACACTGATACCAAGTAACAAAGACATACACTGATACCCAGTAACACAGACACACACTTACACCAAGTAACAAAGACATACACTGACACCCAGTAACACAGACACACACTTACACCAAGTAACAAAGACATACACTGACACCCAGTTACACAGACATACATGGACACCAAGTAACACAGACACACACTTACACCAAGTAACACAGACATACACTGACACCAAGTAACAAAGACATACACTGATACCCAGTAACACAGACACACACTTACACCAAGTAACACAGACATACACTGATACCCAGGAACACAGACACACACTTACACCAAGTAACACAGACACACACTTACACCAAGTAACAAAGACATACGCTTACACCATGTAACACAGACATACACTGACACCAAGTAACAAAGACATACAATTATACAAAGTAACAAAGACACACACTTACACCAAGTAACACAGATATACACTGGCACCATGTAACAAAGGCATGCACTGACACCCAGTAAAACAGACACACACGGACACCAAGTAACAAAGACACAAACTTACACCAAGTAACACAGATACACACTGACACCCAGTTACACAGACACACATTGCACCAAGTAACACAGACATACACTGACACCAAGTAACAAAGACATACACTGATATCCAGTAACACAGACACACACTTACACCAAGTAACACAGACATACACTGCCACCAAGAAACAAGGACATACACTGATACCGAGGAACACAGACACACACTTACACCAAGTAACACAGACACACACGTACACCAAGTAACAAAGACATACACTTACACCAAGTAACACAGACATACACTGACACCAAGTAACAAAGACATGCACTGATACCCAGTAACACAGACACACACTGACTCCCAGTTAGAAACACACACTGACCCCCAGTAACACAGACACACGCTGACCCCCAGTCTCACAGACATACACTGACACCAAGTCACAAAGACACACACTGACACCCAGTAACAAAGACACACACTGACACCATGTCACAAAGACATACACTGATACCCAGGAACACAGACACACACTGACACCCAGTAACAAAGACATACACTGATACCAAGTCACAATGACATACACTGATACCCAGTAACACAGAAACACACTGACACCCAGTAACAAAGACATACACTGATACCAAGTCACAAAGACATACACTGATACCCAGTAACACAGACAAACACTGGCACCCAGTAACAAAGACATACACTGATACCAAGTCGCAAATACATACACTGATACCCAGTAACACAGACGCACACTTACACCAAGTAACAAAGACATACACTTACACCAAGTAACACTGACATACACTGACACCAAATAACAAAGACATACAATTACACCAAGTAACAAAGACACACACTTACACCAAGTAACACAGATATACACTGGCACCATGTAACAAAGACATGCACTTACACCAAGTAACACAGACACACACGGACACCAAGTAACAAAGACACACACTTACACCAAGTAACACAGACACACACTGACATCCAGTAACACAGACACATACTTACACCAAGTAACAAAGACACACACTGACACCCAGTAACAAAGGCATACACTGACACCTAGTCACAAAGACATACACTGATACCCAGTAACACAGACACACACTTACACCAAGTAACACAGACATACACTGACACCCAGTAACACAGACGCACACTTACACCAAGTAACACAGACATTCACTGACACCAAGTAACAAAGACATACAATGATACCCAGGAACACAGACACACACTGACACCAAGTAACACAGACACACACTTACACCAAGTAACAAGGACATACACTTACACCCAGTAACACAGGCATACACAGACACCAAGGAACAAAGACACACACTTACACCAAGTAACAAAGACAGACACTGATACCCAGTAACACAGACACAAACTTACACCAAGTAAAAAAGACATACACTGACACTCAATAGCACAAACAAACACACACTGACACCCAGTAACACAGAGAAACACTAATAAACAGTAACAAACACATACACTGACACCAAGTAACACAGACACACACTGACACCCAGTAGCAAAGACATACACAGACACCAAGTCCCAAAGACATACACTGTTAACAAGTCACAAAGACATAAACTGATAGCCAGCAGCACAGACACACACTGACACCAAGTAACAAAGACATGCACTGACACCAAGTAACAAAAAGATACACTTACACCTAGTATTTTGACATACACTGACACCAAGTAACAAAGACATACACTGACACCAAGTCACAAAGACACACACTGACACCCAGTAACAAAGACATACACTGACACCAAGTCACAAAGACATACACTGATACCCAGTAACACAGACATACACTTACACCAAGTAACACAGACATACACTGACACCCAGTAACACAGACGCACACTTACACCAAGTAACAAAGACATACACTGACACCCAGTAACACAGACACACACGGACACCAAGTAAAAAAGACACAGACTTACACCAAGTAACACAGACACTCACTGACACCCAGTAACACAGACACACACTTAAACCAAGTAACACAGACTTACACTGACACAAAGTAACAAAGACATACACTGATACCCAGTAACACAGGCACACACTTACACCAAGTAACACAGACATACACTGACACCAAGTCATTAAAACACACACTGACACCCAGCAGCAAAGACATACGCTGACACCAAGTCACAAAGACATACACTGATACCCAGGAACACAGACACACACTGACACCCAGTAACAAAGACATACACTGATACCAAGTAACAAAGACATACACTGATACCCAGTAACGCAGACACACACTTACACCAAGTAACAAAGACATACACTGACACCCAGTAACACAGACACACACTTAGACCAAGTAACAAAGACATACACTGACACCCAGTAACACAGACACACATGGACACCAAGTAACACAGACACACACTTACACCAAGTAACACAGACACACACTAACACCCAGTAACACAGACACACACTTACACAAAGAAAAACCGACATACACTGACACCAAGTAACAAAGACATACACTGATACCCAGTAACACAGACACACACTTACACTAAGTAACACAGACATACACTGATACCCAGGAACACAGACACACACTTACACCAAGTAACACAGACACACACTTACACCAAGTAACAAGGACATACACTGATACCCAGGAACACAGACACACAATTACACCAAGTAACACAGACACACACGTACACCAAGTAACAAAGACATACACTTACACCAAGTAACACAGACATACACTGACACAAAGTAACAAAGACATGCACCGATACCCAGTAACACAGACACACACTGACACCCAGTTAGAAACACACACTGGCACCCAGTAACACAGACACACGCTGACCCACAGTAACACAGACATACACTCACACCAAGTCACAAAGACACACACTGACACCCAGTAACAAAGACACACACTGACACCATGTCACAAAGACATACACTGATACCCAGGAACACAGACAAACACTGACACCAAGTAACACAGACATAGACTGACACCAAGTAACAAAGACATACACTGATACCCACTAACACAGACACACACTTACACCAAGTAACACAGACATACACTGATACCAAGGCACAATGACATACACTGATACCCAGTAACACAGAAACACACTGACACACAGTAACAAAGACATCCACTGATACCAAGTCACAAAGACATACACTGATACCCAGTAACACAGACAAACACTGACACCCAGTAACAAAGACATACACTGATACCAAGTCACAAATACATACACTGATACCCAGTAACACAGACACACACTTACACCAAGTAACAAAGACATACACTGACACCCAGCAACACAGACACACATGGACACCAAGTAACAAAGACACACACTTACACCAAGTAACACAGACACACACTGTCACCCAGTAACACAGACACACACTTACACCAAGTAACACGGACATAGACTGACACCAAGTAACAAAGACATACACTGATACCCAGTAACACAGACACACACTTACACCAAGTAACACAGACATACACAGATACCCAGGAACACAGACACACACTTACACCAAGTAACACAGACACACATTTACACCAAGTAACAAAGACATACGCTTACACCAAGTAACATAGACATACACTGACACCAAGTAACAAAGACATACAATTACACCAAGTAACAAAGACACACACTTACAACAAGTAACACAGATATAAACTGGCACCAAGTAACAAAGACATGCACTGACACCCAGTAACACAGACACACACGGACACCAAGTAACAAAGACACAAACTTACACCAAGTAACACAGATACACACTGACACCCAGTTAATCAGACACACACTTACACCAAGTAACACAGACATACACTGACACCAAGTAACAATTACATACACTAATACCCAGTAACACAGACACACACTTACACCAAGTAACACAGACATACACTGACACCAAGTAACAAGGACATACACTGATACCCAGGAACACAGACACACACTTACACCCAGTAACAAAGACATCCACTGATACCAAGTCACAAAGACAGACACTGATACCCAGTAACACAGACAAACACTGACACCCATTAACAAAGACATACACTGATACCAAGTCACAAATACATACACTGATACCCAGTAACACAGACACACACTTACACCAAGTAACAAAGACATACACTGACACCCAGCAACACAGACACACATGGACACCAAGTAACAAAGACACACACTTACACCAAGTAACACAGACACACACTGTCACCCAGTAACACAGACACACACTTACACCAAGTAACACAGACATAGACTGACACCAAGTAACAAAGACATACACTGATACCCAGTAACACAGACACACACTTACACCAGGTAACACAGACATACACTGATACCCAGGAACACAGACACACACTTACACCAAGTAACACAGACACACATTTACACCAAGTAACAAAGACATACGCTTGCACCAAGTAACATAGACATACACTGACACCAAGTAACAAAGACATACAATTACACCAAGTAACAAAGACACACACTTACACCAAGTAACACAGATATACACTGGCACCAAGTAACAAAGACATGCACTGACACCCAGTAACACAGACACACACGGACACCAAGTAACAAAGACACAAACTTACACCAAGTAACACAGATACACACTGACACCCAGTTACACAGACACGCACTTACACCAAGTAACACAGACATACACTGACACCAAGTAACAATTACATACACTAATACCCAGTAACACAGACACACAATTACACAAAGTAACACAGACATACACTGACACCAAGTAACAAGGACATACACTGATACCCAGGAACACAGACACACACTTACACGAAGTAACACAGACACACACGTACACCAAGTAACAAAGACATACACTTACACCAAGTAACACAGACATACACTGACACCAAGTAACAAAGACATGCACTGATACCCAGTAACACAGACACACACTGACACCCAGTTAGAAACACACACTGACCCCCAGTAACACAGACACACGCTGACCCCCAGTAACACAGACATACACTGACACCAAGTCACAATGACACACATGGACACCCAAGAAAAAAGACATACACTGACACCATGTCACAAAGACATACACTGATACCCAGGAACACAGACACACACTGACACCCAGTAACAAAGACATACACTGATACCAAGTCACAATGACATACACTGATACCCAGTAACACAGAAACACACTGACACCCAGTAACAAAGACATACATTGATACCAAGTCACAAAGACATACACTGATGCCCAGTAACGCAGACACACACTGACACCCAGTAACAAAGACATACACTGATACCAAGTCACAAAGACATACACTGATACCCGGTAACACAGACACACACTGACACCAAGTAACAAAGACATGCACTGACACCAAGTAACAAAGACATACACTTACACCAAGTAACAAAGACACACACTTACACAAAGTAACACAGACATACACTGACACCAAGTAACAAAGACATACACTACACCAACTAACAAAGACATACACTTACACCAAGTAACAAAGACAGACAATTACACCAAGTTTCAAAGACACACACTTACACCAAGTAACACAGACAAACACTGACACCAAGTAACAAAGACATACACTACAGCAAGTAACAAAGACATACACTTACACCAAGTAACAAAGACAGACAATTACACCAAGTAACAAAGACAAACACTTACACAAAGTTTTTTGACTTACACTGACACCAAGTAACAAAGACATACACTGATACCCAGTAACACAGACACACACTTACACCAAGTAACAAAGACATACACTGACACTAAGTCACAAAGACACACGCTGACACCCAGTAACAAAGACATACACTGACACCAAGTCACAAAGACATACACTGATACCCAGTAACACAGACACACACTTACACCAAGTAACAAAGAAAGACACTGATACCCAGTAACACAGACACACACTTACACCAAGGAACAAAGACATACACTGACACCAAGTAACACGGACACACACTGACACCCAGTAACACAGACACACACACATACGCCAAGTAACACAGACATACACTGACACCAAATAACAAAGACATACAATGATACCCAGGAACACAGACACACACTTACACCAAGTAACACAGACATACACGGACACCAAGTAACAAAGACATACAATGATACCCTGGAACACAGACACACACTTACACCAAGTAACACAGACACACACTTACACCAAGTAACAAAGACATTCTTTCTTTTGGGCCTCCTTATCTCGAGAGACAATGGATACGCGCCTGGAGGTGGTCAGTGGTTTGTGAAGCAGCGCCTGGAGTGGCTATAAAGGCCAATTCTGGAGTGACAGGCTCTTCCACAGGTGCTGCAGAGAACTTTGTTTGTTGGGGCTGTTGCACAGTTGGCTCTCCCCTTGCGCCTCTGTCTTTTTTCCTGCCAACTACTAAGTCTCTTCGACTCGCCACAATTTAGCCCTGTCTTTATGGCTGCCCGCCAGCTCTGGCGAATGCTGGCAACTGACTCCCACGACTTGTGATCAATGTCACACGATTTCATGTCGCGTTTGCAGACGTCTTTATAACGGAGACATGGACGGCCAGTGGGTCTGATACCAGTGGCGAGCTCGCTGTACAATGTGTCTTTGGGGATCCTGCCATCTTCCATGCGGCTCACATGGCCAAGCCATCTCAAGCGCCGCTGACTCATTAGTGTGTATAAGCTGGGGGTGTTGGCCGCTTCAAGGACTTCTGTGTTGGAGATATAGTCCTGCCACCTGATGCCAAGTATTCTCCGAAGGCAGCGAAGATGGAATGAATTGAGACGTCGCTCTTGGCTGGCATACGTTGTCCAGGCCTCGCTGCCGTAGAGCAAGGTACTGAGGACACAGGCCTGATACACTCGGACTTTTGTGTTCCGTGTCAGTGCGCCATTTTCCCACACTCTCTTGGCCAGTCTGGACATAGCAGTGGAAGCCTTACCCATGCGCTTGTTGATTTCTGCATCGAGAGACAGGTTACTGGTGATAGTTGAGCCTAGGTAGGTGAACTCTTGAACCACTTCCAGAGCGTGGTCGCCAATATTGATGGATGGAGCATTTCTGACATCCTGCCCCATGATGTTCGTTTTCTTGAGGCTGATGGTTAGGCCAAATTCATTGCAGGCAGACGCAAACCTGTCGATGAGACTCTGCAGGCATTCTTCAGTGTGAGATGTTAAAGCAGCATCGTCAGCAAAGAGGAGTTCTCTGATGAGGACTTTCCGTACTTTGGACTTCGCTCTTCGACGGGCAAGGTTGAACAACCTGCCCCCTGATCTTGTGTGGAGGAAAATTCCTTCTTCAGAGGATTTGAACGCATGTGAAAGCAGCAGGGAGAAGAAAATCCCAAAGACATACACTTACACCAACTAACACAGACATACACTGACACCAAGGAGCAAAGACACACACTTACACCAAGTAACAAAGACATACACTGAGACCCAGTAACACAGACACACACGGACACCAAGTAACAAAGACACAAACTTACACCAAGTAACACAGATACACACTGACACCCAGCTACACAGACACACACTTACACCAAGTAACAAAGACATACACTTACACCAAGTAATACAGACATACACTGACATCAAGGAGCAAAGACATGCAATTACACCAAGTACAAAGACACACACTTACACCAAGTAACAAAGACGTACACTGATACCCAGTAACACAGGCACAAGCTTACACCAAGTAACAAAGACACACACTGACATTCAGTCACAAAAACAAACACAAACTGACACCCAGTAACAAAGACATACACTGACAACAAGTCACAAAGACATACACTGATACCCAGTAACACAGACACATACTTACACCAAGTAACAAAGACATACAATTACACCAAGTAACAAAGACACACACTTACACCAAGTAACACAGATATACACTGGCACCAAGTAACAAAGACATGCACTTACACCCAGTAACACAGACAAACACGGACACCATGTAACAAAGACACACACTTACACCAAGTAACAAAGACATACACTGACACTAGGTCACAAAGACACACACTGACACACAGTAACAAAGACATACACTGACACCAAGTCACAAAGACATACACTGATACCCAGTAACACAGACACACACTTGCACCAAGTAACAAAGAAAGACACTGATACCAAGTAACACAGACACACACTTACACCAAGTAACAAAGACATACACTGACACCCAGTAACAAAGACATACACTAACACCCAGTAACACAGACATGCACATACAGCAAGTAACACAGACACACACTGACACCCAGTAACACAGACACACACACATACACCAAGTAACACAGACATACACTGACACCAAATAACAAAGACATACAATGATACCCAGGAACACAGACACACGCTTACACCAAGTAACACAGACATACACTGACACCAAGTAACAAGGACATACACTGATACCCAGGAACACAGACACACACTTACACCAAGTAACACAGACACACACGTACACCAAGTAACAAAGACATACACTTACACCAAGTAACACAGACATAGACTGACACCAAGTAACAAAGACATACACTGATACCCACTAACACAGACACACACTTACACCAAGTAACACAGACATACACTGATACCCAGGAACACAGACACACACTTACACCAAGTAACACAGACACACACTTACACCAAGTAACAAAGACATACGCTTACACCATGTAACATAGACATACACTGACACCAAGTAACAAAGACATACAATTACACCAAGTACCAAAGACACACACTTACACCAAGTAACACAGATATACACTGGCACCAAGTAACAAAGGCATGCACTGACACCCAGTAACACAGACACACACGGACACCAAGTAACAAAGACACAAACTTACACCAAGTAACACAGATACACACTGACACCCAGTTACACAGACACACACTAACACCAAGTAACACAGACATACACTGACACCAAGTAACAAAGACATACACTGATACCCAGTAACACAGACACACACTTACACCAAGTAACAAAGACACAGACTTACACCAAGTAACACAGATACACACTGACACCCAGTTACACAGACACACACTTGCACCAAGTAACACAGACATACACTGACACCAAGTAACAATTACATACACTGATACCCAGTAACACAGACACACACTTACACCAAGTAACACAGACATACACTGACACCAAGTAACAAGGACATACACTGTTACCCAGGAACACAGACACACACTTACACCAAGTAACACAGACACACACGTACACCAAGTAACAAAGACATACACTTACACCAAGTAACACAGACATACACTGACACCAAGTAACAAAGACATGCACTGATACCCAGTAACACAGACGCACACTGACACCCAGTTACAAACACACACTGACCCCCAGTAACACAGACACACGCTGACCCCCAGTAACACAGACATACACTGACACCAAGTCACAAAGACACACATGGACACCCAGTAACAAAGACATACACTGACACCCACTAACACAGACACACACTTACACCAAGTAACACAGACATACACTGATACCCAGGAACACAGACACACACTTACACCAAGTAACACAGACACACACGTACACCAAGTAACAAAGACATACACTTACACCAAGTAACACAGACATACACTGACACCAAGTAACAAAGACATGCACTGATACCCAGTAACACAGACGCACACTGACACCCAGTTACAAACACACACTGACCCCCAGTAACACAGACACACGCTGACCCCCAGTAACACAGACATACACTGACACCAAGTCACAAAGACACACATGGACACCCAGTAACAAAGACATACACTGACACCCACTAACACAGACACACACTTACACCAAGTAACACAGACACACACTTACACCAAGTAACAAAGACATACGCTTACACCAAGTAACATAGACATACACTGACACCAAGTAACAAAGACATACAATTACACCAAGTACCAAAGACACACACTTACACCAAGTAACACAGATATACACTGGCACCAAGTAACAAAGACATGCACTGACACCCAGTAACACAGACACACACGGACACCAAGTAACAAAGACACAAACTTACACCAAGTAACACAGATACACACTGACACCCAGTTACACAGACACACACTTACACCAAGTAACACAGATATACACTGACACCAAGTAACAAAGACATACACTGATACCCAGTAACACAGACACACACTTACACCAAGTAACAAAGACACAGACTTCCACCAAGTAACACAGATACACACTGACACCCAGTTACACAGACACACACTTGCACCAAGTAACACAGACATACACTGACACCAAGTAACAATTACATACACTGATACCCAGTAACACAGACACACACTTACACCAAGTAACACAGACATACACTGACACCAAGTAACAAGGACATACACTGTTACCCAGGAACACAGACACACACTGACACCCAGTTACAAACACACACTGACCCCCAGTAACACAGACCCACGCTGACCCCCAGTAACACAGACATACACTGACACCAAGTCACAAAGACACACATGGACACCCAGTAACAAAGACATACACTGACACCCACTAACACAGACACACACTTACACCAAGTAACACAGACATACACTGATACCCAGGAACACAGACACACACTTACACCAAGTAACACAGACACACACTTACACCAAGTAACAAAGACATACGCTTACACCAAGTAACATAGACATACACTGACAACAAGTAACAAAGACATACAATTACACCAAGTACCAAAGACACACACTTACACCAAGTAACACAGATATACACTGGCACCAAGTAACAAAGACATGCACTGACACCCAGTAACACAGACACACACGGACACCAAGTAACAAAGACACAAACTTACACCAAGTAACACAGATACACACTGACACCCAGTTACACAGACACACACTTACACCAAGTAACACAGACATACACTGACACCAAGTAACAAAGACATACACTGATACCCAGTAACACAGACACACAATTACACCAAGTAACAAAGACACAAACTTACACCAAGTAACACAGACACACACTGACACCCAGTAACACAGACACACACTTACACCAAGTAACACAGACATACACTGACACCAAGTAACAAAGACATACACTGATACCCAGTAACACAGACACACACTTACACCAAGTAACACAGACATACACTGATACCCAGGAACACAGACACACACTTACACCAAGTAACACAGACACACACTTACACCAAGTAACAAAGACATACGCTTACACCATGTAACACAGACATACACTGACACCAAGAAACAAAGACATACAATTACACCAAGTAACAAAGACACACACTTACACCAAGTAACACAGATATACACTGGCACCATGTAACAAAGGCATGCACTGACACCCAGTAACACAGACACACACGGACACCAAGTAACAAAGACACAAACTTACAC
Organism: Heterodontus francisci; assembly: GCF_036365525.1. Lineage (NCBI taxonomy): Eukaryota > Metazoa > Chordata > Chondrichthyes > Heterodontiformes > Heterodontidae > Heterodontus > Heterodontus francisci. The sequence goes on along the minus strand of NW_027140989.1, from coordinate 6,162,180 downwards.
CAAGTAACACAGATACACACTGACACCCAGTTACAAAGACACACATTGCACCAAGTAACAAAGACATACACTGACACCAAGTAACAAGGACATACACTGATACCCAGGAACACAGACACACACTTACACCAAGTAACAAAGACATACACTTACACCAAGTAACACAGACATAGACTGACACCAAGTAACAAAGACATACACTGATACCCACTAACACAGACACACACTTACACCAAGTAACACAGACATACACTGATACCCAGGAACACAGACACACAGTTACACCAAGTAACACAGACACACACTTACACCAAGTAACAAAGACATACGCTTACACCAAGTAACATAGACATACACTGACACCAAGTAACAAAGACATACAATTACACCAAGTACCAAAGACACACACTTACACCAAGTAACACAGATATACACTGGCACCAAGTAACAAAGACATGCACTGACACCCAGTAACACAGACACACACGGACACCAAGTAACAAAGACACAAACTTACACCAAGTAACACAGATACACACTGACACCCAGTTACACAGACACACACTTACACCAAGTAACACAGACATACACTGACACCAAGTAACAAAGACATACACTGATACCCAGTAACACAGACACACACTTACACCAAGTAACAAAGACACACACTTACACCAAGTAACATAGACACACACTGACACCCAGTAACACAGACACACACTTACACCAAGTAACACAGACATACACTGACACCAAGTAACAAAGACATACACTGATACCCAGTAACACAGACACACACTTACACCAAGTAACACAGACATACACTCATACCCAGGAACACAGACACACACTTACACCAAGTAACACAGACACACAATTACACCAAGTAACAAAGACATACGCTTACACCATGTAACACAGACATACACTGACACCAAGAAACAAAGACATACAATTACACCAAGTAACAAAGACACACACTTACACCAAGTCACACAGATATACACTGGCACCATGTAACAAAGGCATGCACTGACACCCAGTAACACAGACACACACTTACACCAAGTAACAAAGACACACACTTACACCAAGTAACACAGACACACACTGACACCCAGTAACACAGACACACACTTACACCAAGTAACACAGACATACACTGACACCAAGTAACAAAGACATACACTGATACCCAGTAACACAGACACACACTTACACCAAGTAACACAGACATACACTGATACCCAGGAACACAGACACACACTTACACCAAGTATGACAGACACACACTTACACCAAGTAACAAAGACATACGCTTACACCATGTAACACAGACATACACTGACACCAAGAAACAAAGACATACAATTACACCAAGTAACAAAGACACACACTTACACCAAGTAACACAGATATACACTGGCACCATGTAACAAAGGCATGCACTGACACCCAGTAACACAGACACACACGGACACCAAGAAACAAAGACACAAACTTACACCAAGTAACACAGATACACACTGACACCCAGTTACAAAGACACACATTGCACCAAGTAACACAGACATACACTGACACCAAGTAACAAGGACATACACTGATACCCAGGAACACAGACACACACTTACACCAAGTAACACAGACACACACGTACACCAAGTAACAAAGACATACACTTACACCAAGTAACACAGACATACACTGACACCAAGTAACAAAGACATGCACTGATACCCAGTAACACAGACACACGCTGACCCCCAGTAACACAGACATACACTGACACCAAGTCACAAAGACACACACTGACACCCAGTAACAAAGACATACACTGACACCATGTCACAATGACATACACTGATACCCAGGAACACAGACACACACTGACACCCAGTAGCAAAGACATACACTGATACCAAGGCACAATGACATACACTGATACCCAGTAACACAGAAACACACTGACACCCAGTAACAAAGACATCCACTGATACCAAGTCACAAAGACATACACTGATACCCAGTAACACAGACAAACACTGACACCCAGTAACAAAGACATACACTGATAGCAAGTCACAAATACATACACTGATACCCAGTAACACAGACACACACTTACACCAAGTAACAAAGACATACACTGACACCCAGCAACACAGACACACATGGACACCAAGTAACAAAGACACACACTTACACCAAGTAACACAGACACACACTGTCACCCAGTAACACAGACACACACTTACACAAAGTAACACAGACATAGACTGACACCAAGTAACAAAGACATACACTGATACCCAGTAACACAGACACACACTTACACCAAGTAACACAGACATACACTGATACCCAGGAACACAGACACACACTTACACCAAGTAACACAGACACACATTTACACCAAGTAACAAAGACATACGCTTACACCAAGTAGCATAGACATACACTGACACCAAGTAACAAAGACATACAATTACACCAAGTAACAAAGACACACACTTACACCAAGTAACACAGATATACACTGGCACCAAGTAACAAAGACATGCACTGACACCCAGTAACACAGACACACACGGACACCAAGGAACAAAGACACAAACTTACACCAAGTAACACAGATACACACTGACACCCAGTTACACAGACACACACTTGCACCAAGTAACACAGACATACACTGACACCAAGTAACAATTACATACACTGATACCCAGTAACACAGACACACACTTACACCAAGTAACACAGACATACACTGACACCAAGTAACAAGGACATACACTGTTACCCAGGAACACAGACACACACTTACACCAAGTAACACAGACACACACGTACACCAAGTAACAAAGACATACACATACACCAAGTAACACAGACATACACTGACACCAAGTAACAAAGACATGCACTGATACCCAGTAACACAGACACACACTGACACCCAGTTAGAAACACACACTGACCCCCAGTAACACAGACACACGCTGACCCCCAGTAACACAGACATACACTGACACCAAGTCACAAAGACACACATGGACACCCAGTAACAAAGACATACTCTGACACCATGTCACAAAGACATACACTGATACCCAGGAACACAGACACACACTGACACCCAGTAACAAAGACATACACTGATACCAAGTCACAATGACATACACTGATACCCAGTAACACAGAAACACACTGACACCCAGTAACAAAGACATACATTGATACCAAGTCACAAAGACATACACTGATGCCCAGTAACGCAGACACACACTGACACCCAGTAACAAAGACATACACTGATACCAAGTCACAAAGACATACACTGATACCCGGTAACACAGACACACACTGACACCAAGTAACAAAGACATGCACTGACACCAATAACAAAGACATACACTTACACCAAGTAACAAAGGCACACACTTACACCAAGTAACACAGACATACACTGACACCAAGTAACACAGACATACACTACACCAAGTAACAAAGACATACACTTACACCAAGTAACAAAGACAGACAATTACACCAAGTTTCAAAGACACACACTTACACCAAGTAACACAGACAAACACTGACACCAAGTAACAAAGACATACACTACAGCAAGTAACAAAGACATACACTTACACCAAGTAACAAAGACAGACAATTACACCAAGTAACAAAGACAAACACTTACACAAAGTATTTTGACATACACTGACACCAAGTAACAAAGACATACACTGATACCTAGTAACACAGACACACACTTACACCAAGTAACAAAGACATACACTGACACTAAGTCACAAAGACACACGCTGACACCCAGTAACAAAGACATACACTGACACCAAGTAACAAGGACATACACTGATACCCAGGAACACAGACACACACTTACACCAAGTAACACAGACACACACGTACACCAAGTAACAAAGACATACACTTACACCAAGTTACACAGACATACACTGACACCAAGTAACAAAGACATGCACTGATACCCAGTAACACAGACACACACTGACACCCAGTTAGAAACACACACTGACCCCCAGTAACACAGACACACGCTGACCCCCAGTAACACAGACATACACTGACACCAAGTCACAAAGACACACACAGACACCCAGTAACAAAGACATACACTGACACCATGTCACAATGACATACACTGATGCCCAGTAACACAGAAACACACTGACACCCAGTAACAAAGACATCCACTGATACCAAGTCACAAAGACATACACTGATACCCAGTAACACAGACAAACACTGACACCCAGTAACAAAGACATACACTGATACCAAGTCACAAATACATACACTGATACCCAGTAACACAGACACACACTTACACCAAGTAACAAAGACATACACTGACACCCAGCAACACAGACACACACTGTCACCCAGTAACACAGACACACACTTACACCAAGTAACACAGACATAGACTGACACCAAGTAACAAAGACATACACTGATACCCAGTAACACAGACACACACTTACACCAAGTAACACAGACATACACTGATACCCAGGAACACAGACACACACTTACACCAAGTAACACAGACACACATTTACACCAAGTAACAAAGACATACGCTTACACCAAGTAACATAGACATACACTGACACCAAGTAACAAAGACATACAATTACACCAAGTAACAAAGACACACAATTACACCAAGTAACACAGATATACACTGGCACCAAGTAACAAAGACATGCACTGACACCCAGTAACACAGACACACACGGACACCAAGTAACAAAGACACAAACTTACACCAAGTAACACAGATACACACTGACACCCAGTTACACAGACACACACTTACACCATGTAACACAGACATACACTGACACAAAGTAACAATTACATACACTAATACCCAGTAACACAGACACACACTTACACCAAGTAACACAGACATACACTGACACCAAGTAACAAGGACATACACTGATACCCAGGAACACAGACACACACTTACACCCAGTAACAAAGACATCCACTGATACCAAGTCACAAAGACATACACTGATCCCCAGTAACACAGAGAAACACTGACACCCAGTAACAAAGACATACACTGATACCAAGTCACAAATACATACACTGATACCCAGTAACACAGACACACACTTACACCAAGTAACAAAGACATACACTGACACCCAGCAACACAGACACACATGGACACCAAGTAACAAAGACACACACTTACACCAAGTAACACAGACACACACTGTCACCCAGTAACACAGACACACACTTACACCAAGTAACACAGACATAGACTGACACCAAGTAACAAAGACACACACTTACACCAAGTAACACAGACATACACTGATACCCAGGAACACAGACACACACTTACACCAAGTAACACAGACACACATTTACACCAAGTAACAAAGACATACGCTTACACCAAGTAACATAGACATACACTGACACCAAGTAACAAAGACATACAATTACACCAAGTAACAAAGACACACACTTACACCAAGTAACACAGATATACACTGGCACCAAGTAACAAAGACATGCACTGACACCCAGTAACGCAGACACACACTGACACCCAGTAACAAAGACATACACTGATACCAAGTCACAAAGACATACACTGATACCCGGTAACACAGACACACACTGACACCATGTAACAAAGACATGCACTGACACCAAGTAACAAAGACATACACTTACACCAAGTAACAAAGACACACACTTACACCAAGTAACACAGACATACACTGACACCAAGTAACAAAGACATACACTACACCAACTAACAAAGACATACACTTACACCAAGTAACAAAGACAGACAATTACACCAAGTTTCAAAGACACACACTTACACCAAGTAACACAGACAAACACTGACACCAAGTAACAAAGACATACACTACAGCAAGTAACAAAGACATACACTTACACCAAGTAACAAAGACAGACAATTACACCAAGTAACAAAGACATACACTGATACCCAGTAACACAGACACACACTTACACCAAGTAACAAAGACATACACTGACACTAAGTCACAAAGACACACGCTGACACCCAGTAACAAAGACATACACTGACACCAAGTCACAAAGACATACACTGATACCCAGTAACACAGACACACACTTACACCAAGTAACAAAGAAAGACACTGATACCCAGTAACACAGACACACACTTACACCAAGTAACAAAGACATACACTGACACCCAGTGACAAAGACATACACTAACACCCAGTAACAAAGACATACACGAACACCCAGTAACACAGACACGCACTTACACCAAGTAACAAAGACACGCACTTACACCAAGTAACACGGACACACACTGACACCCAGTAACACAGACACACACACATACACCAAGTAACACAGACATACACTGACACCAAATAACAAAGACATACAATGATACCCAGGAACACAGACACACACTTACACCAAGTAACACAGACATACACTGACACCAAGTAACAAAGACATACAATGATACCCTGGAACACAGACACACACTTACACCAAGTAACACAGACACACACTTACACCAAGTAACAACGACATACACTTACACCAACTAACACAGACATACACTGACACCAAGGAGCAAAGACACACACTTACACCAAGTAACAAAGAGATACACTGATACCCAGTAACACATACACACACGGACACCAAGTAACAAACACACAAACTTACACCAAGTAACACAGATACACACTGACACCCAGCTACACAGACACACACTTACACCAAGTAACAAAGACATACACTTACACCAAGTAACACAGACATACACTGACACCAAGGAGCAAAGACATGCAATTACACCAAGTACAAAGACACACACTTACACCAAGTAACAAAGACGTACACTTATACCCAGTAACACAGGCACAAGCTTACACCAAGTAACAAAGACACACACTGACATTCAGTCACAAAAACAAACACAAACTGACACCCAGTAACAAAGACATACACTGACACCAAGTCACAAAGACATACACTGATACCCAGTAACACAGACACATACTTACACCAAGTAACAAAGACATACAATTACACCAAGTAACAAAGACACACACTTACACCAAGTAACACAGATATACACTGGCACCAAGTAACAAAGACATGCACTTACACCCAGTAACACAGACAAACACGGACACCATGTAACAAAGACACACACTTACACCAAGTAACAAAGACATACACTGACACCAAGTCACAAAGACATACACTGATACCCAGTAACACAGACACACACTTGCACCAAGTAACAAAGAAAGACACTGATACCAAGTAACACAGACACACACTTACACCAAGTAACAAAGACATACACTGACACCCAGTAACAAAGACATACACTAACACCCAGTAACACAGACATGCACTTACAGCAAGTAACACAGACACACACTGACACCCAGTATCACAGACACACACACATACACCAAGTAACACAGACATACACTGACACCAAATAACAAAGACATACAATGATACCCAGGAACACAGACACACGCTTACACCAAGTAACACAGACATACACTGACACCAAGTAACAAAGACATACAATGATACCCAGGAACACAGACACACACTTACACCAAGTAACGCAGACACTCACTTACACCAAGTAACAAAGACATACACTGACACCAAGGAGCAAAGACATGCAATTACACCAAGTAACAAAGACACACACTTGCACCAAGTAACAAAGACATACACTGATACCCAGTAAGACAGGCACAAGCTTACACCAAGTAACAAAGACACACACTGACACTCAGTAACAAAAACAAACACACACTGACACCCAGTAACAAAGACATACGCTTACACCAAGGAACACAGACATACACTGACACCAAGTAACAAAGAGATACAATTACACCTAGTAAGAAAGACACACACTTACACCAAGTAACACAGATATACACTGACACCAAGTCACAAAGACATACACTGATACCCAGTAACACAGACACATACTTACACCAAGTAACAAAGACATACAATTACACCAAGTAACAAAGACACACACTTACACCAAGTAACACAGATATACACTGGCACCAAGTAACAAAGACATGCACTTACACGCAGTAACACAGAAACATACTTACACCAAGTAACAAAGACATACACTGACACCAAGTCACAAAGACATACACTGATACCAAGGAGCAAAGACATGCAATTACACCAAGTAACAAAGACACACACTTACACCAAGTAACACAGACATACACTCACACCAAGTAACAAAGACATACACTGACACCAAGTTACAAAGACATACACTTACACCAAGTAACAAAGACAGACAATTACACCAAGTAACAAAGACATACACTGATACCCAGGAACACAGACACACACTTACACCAAGTAACACAGACACACACTTACACCAAGTAACAAAGACATACGCTTACACCAAGGAACACAGACATACACTGACACCAAGTAACAAAGAGATACAATTACACGTAGTAAGAAAGACACACACTTACACCAAGTAACACAGATATACACTGGCACCAAGTAACAAAGACACACACTGACACCAAGGAGCAAAGACATGCAATTACACCAAGGAACAAAGACACACACTTACACCAAGTAACAAAGACATACACTGATACCCAGTAACACAGACACAAACTTACACCAAGTAACAAAGACACACACTGACACTCAGTAACTAAAACAAACACACACTGACACCCAGTAACAAAGACATACACTGACACCAAGTCACAAAAACATACACTGATACCCAGTAACACAGACACATACTTACACCAAGTAACAAAGACATACACTGGCAACAAGTAACACAGACACACACTGACACCCAGTAACAAAGACATACACTGACACCAAGTCACAAAGACATACACTGATACCCAGTAGCACAGACACACACTGACACCTAGTAACAAAGACATACACTGACACCCAGTAACACAGACACACACACATACACCAAGTAACACAGACATACACTGACACCAAATAACAAAGACATACAATGATACCCAGGAACACAGACACACACTTACACCAAGTAACACAGACATACACTGACACCAAGTAACAAAGACATACAATGATA